>NW_027505667.1:0-165855 GCF_021521415.1 Bidens hawaiensis | reverse complement strand
CAATCTAACAAAAATAAAATAATGATGATTTTTTGATTTATATTATTCAGTTCAAGAGAGTGATATTTTTTAGTTCTTTCATTTTCGAACACGACAATATACAACCTTAGAATAACGAAATTCATACGGAGTGATTACCTTTATCACCAATGGAGGCGGATTTGTAACTTGAAATCTTTATCAAGTTTTTGAATTCTCCTTGAGAATACATATATCCTGGTAATCAATCACACACAAAAAGTTACGTAACGATCACTAGAGAAGAGATTTTGTTGACGGGAACAATTGAAGCTAACACCACAGATAATTCGAGAACAAATGCGGGCGACAATGGTCCATACCACCACCACTTAGGGTTCTGAAATCGAACCCGACAACAATATGTAACGACAGGCCGTGCAATTGTAGTGAGTCAAAAGCAGATGCCCTTGACTAAAACAACGGGTGAAGCGTGTAAAGCAGAGAACAAAATAATGATGTCTACTAACAACCCTCAAAGCCAAAACCAATGCCAAATTGTACATGTGAAACAACTTGATGTACAACACATCAATGCCAACTTCACCCAAAATTGTTATATTACTAGATTTTGGACCCCCCGGGGGTGCATCACACCGTGAAAAAAGAGACGTGCGTTGTGTTATTAACCCACATGCTGCGGCGGATTTGTGAGACGACAAAGTAAACTGACCGACCTATTACCCGACTTGTGAGGAGACATGCATTGCGAACAGGTAACTCAAAATAACCATATCAGTTTACAAAAGATCCAATCACATATGAAAATTGAATTTGGAAGTCAAACGAACAGTTTACAGAAGGATGTAATTACATAAGAAAATTTCAACATTGATAGTTAAACAGAACCGCTCTAATGTGAGGTTGGACACTTTAAAGCAGGCCAATTTTCTTGTTCCAGTATATGTCTACAGTTGAGCCCTTTATTACAAAGCCTTTAGGTTTGTGCTATTGAGTTCTAATACCTGTGCAAATTAGCGTTTCCGTCACTTGTCAGTACACGTTAATACTAATAACTTTATTAAAAAAAAGGTCAAAAAAAGTCGGCCTGACCTCGAGTGCTTTCGTAATACCAACCTCTGCAAGATCCAAATCCGTAGCGTTCATGTACGCATGACCCCAAGTTCCGATACCTGTGTAAATTATCGCCTCCACGTCAAGTGTCACTACACATTAATATTATTAATTTAATAAAAAAATATTAATGTGTATGGGTCTATCTAACCTCTAGTGCAAACCTATGGAGCCTTATAGGTCTTTCTAACCTCTAGTGCAAATCTTTGGAGCCTATTGCTAAGTAACTAAAAGAGATGTAATAGTGACATGCATTTTACATATACAGTGATGATGCTTTACAATCGTCATACGATGATGCGCTTTTTAATTTACTTATATAAGCGAGTAAAATTGATTTTCGTTTAAAAAATTAGGCCAGCTAGTTATTAAACAACTTACAAAAGAAGGTAGAGAAAATGTGAATTAATTATTTGTGTCATATATGCAGCAACTTCTTTTGATATTTTGAGACTCTACACTTATGTTTATAAAAAGGCCTCTTATGATACAGATGGTAAATATTTCTTTCTTAAAAGACGCAATACTTGAAACGTTTTGCAAAGTAAAAGGAGACCAAAGGCAATGAACGAAGCATGAATGCACTAACAGTTTGTCAGCTATTAAGCTATATATCAGATTGCAACAAACCTAATTAAGCGTACCTGTTGAAAACATTGTTATTAAGAGCGAATTTGTTGCCGGGAGTGTTACTTAAAAGTTAATTAAACCTGAGCTTCAATGAATCACTAAAAAAACAGATTAGTGTAAAAGTATCTTGGTGGAACTGGAAGATAACTATGTTAAGCATTTAATTAAGCTGTTGACATGTATGTCAAATAGATAAAGCAAAGTTAAGCATTTCATCGAACACCTAACATGCACCTCAAACATCAAAAAGCAACTACAATTTTATGAAGCAAATGAAAGAATAGGATTGTCGATAAAACCAAATCAACAACCCATAACCACTAATCTTCGGTGGAATTAGGCTACCGATATCAGCCCCACTACAGCCAAAAGACAACCTATTTGTAATTGGATGGAGAAACGGTGAGTTACACGTTGCTGTAGAACCCAACAACCCATTTGTAATTGTCTAGGTACAAAATTGACTGCATGGAGTACCAATCAACTGCACCACCGACCCCCAAAATTGTAATATTACTAGTAAATTTGCCCGCGCGCGTAGGAAAGCGCGTTCCAACGTTACGTGGTAACGTTAACGTATGAAATTTTCAGCACACCATTGACCTGCAGTAAGTTGAATCGATGTATATGTTTTCGAAAAGCTGTCGTTGTAGGCTAATGTTAGCTGCTAAACCTAACTATACTTGTTGAAGTGTAGGGCTACAATTTTTTAAATTTAAGTTATACCAAAACTGCCTTTTATTTGAATTGATTTATCAAATACCCATAACAAACCTTGAATCCAATATCTAACAAACCATGAAACACATGTTTGAAAAGTATACAAAGCAAGTACAATATATTCATAATTGCACCCTTTGCGTTTTGAATTATACCTGTTAACTTTCTGAATCTGATTTGTCTCGGAAGTTTACTTACTAAACCAGAACCAGAATTTCCTAGGTTGCCCCTCTGCACTAAAATGCATTTTGAATCTTTCAATCAAAACTTCAGTTTGCAATTTTAATCCACCTTTTGGTTTCTTGAATTTTAGTGTCAAACTCATAACCTTCACCAACTTAGAAGCACTTCACAATCAATGTTTGTACCTCATCTATTGCCATTTTTTCACCAAATCCCACTTCACTTTTGCTAGAACTCAATTCACCATATTGCCTTACTCTTTTATATATGTTTCGCTTCTTGTCAATTGTCACATCACGTGTGCAATCAACATAGCATTTCTCATGTACATATAGGCCTAGATGAATCCGGATTAAACTTTGGGTGCCTGTCATAATTTATATTCATAAACTTAAGAAGAATAAATAAACAATTTATATAGATATGTAACGATCACCTTGCCTTATCAAGATTCAAGAATATCTCCATAGCCGTTTCCAAACGAAGCACCCTGAAAATAAGTCCTGACTCTTGGATAAGTCGTTTCTTGTTCCAAGAGGTACAATTGCCCTGCTTTTTTAAGGACGCAAACCAAAATGCCACCATGTCAAATAGTAGTGGTTATGTTGAAATCAAATTACTCAGAGAATGTTGAAATTAAGGATATTACATACCACAATCCTCAATCTTTTACAGACTTCCTTGGAAGGCTAGCGAATTTCTCGAGGCAACCTAGCCCATACTGAATAATCTCATATCGAATCTACAACAAAGAAATTAAAATTGAGGTATAAGAAATCATTACCCAATATTACAGAAGTCCTTTATGGTTTTGATTTGAATTTGATGATATCAAGAACTATTAAGTAAATGGAGGATAGCCGGATGTGGTGGAAATAGGTGGCGGCAGTGAGGTAGTGTTTTGCCACGTTTATTCCGCAGATCACTACGTGGTAGAGTTCTAAATTAGAACGTGGATGGTAAGTTGTACAACCTTTGAAGCCGTGTACACAAAAGGCTTAAGCAGTCCACTTACAAAACCACAAAGAATACGGTTACAATTAACACTCCACAAATTACAAACGCAGACTGCCTAGTTCCCCCGAAATTGTAAATATATAAATAAACTAAACCAATGCGGCGGGAGAATACATATATCCTAATTTCAGTCTAATTTGCTAACTGAATAAAGAAAAGAGAAATCCTTACATTGCCAACCTCATCCACTGGAGCTTGACATCCAATTCTTGTACCATAGATCATTTTCAACATCAAACCTTTTAGATTGACCAAAATCAGTTCCTGCAAGATACAAAAGCATGTTGTACAACTGTATACGCCCACCGTCCCCTCAAATTGTAGTTATATAAATAAATAAATTTTCACATATATAGTCAACAATTGTAACCTTCAATTTTGACCAACCGAAAGTCAAACTTGAGCAGTAAATCAAGTTTTCCAATAAAATTCTAGCTTTAATTGTAACAACCTCCACTACCAGTTTCTTTGTATCTGTGTTGATTTTTCAGAATAAGAACCTCGACCATCAGTTTATATCATCAAATATTTTCTTCTAATAACTTATTTTTATCATATTTATGTCACACAAACAACAATATGCGGAAAGATACCCACTACATGATAAGTGGATTCGTGATGATGTTTACATGTATATATAGTTATTGTTTGTACATATATAGGATTCGAGAATATGTTCACATGTGAAAAGAAGAAAAATAAATATGAAATGAATTTGGCATTAAACCAAAGAGTATGGTAGGAACACAAACTTGCTGTTTTCTTTTTTAAGTTCAAGTTGTACTATTTTGTGAGAAACGACCCTTAAGCTTAATTTTATACATTCACTCTATGTATGTATATACTTTATAAAGTTAAATAAATAAGTACTATGGGGAAATAACAAGCTTTTCTTTCCAAATTTAGTTATTTTGCCTATGTTGAATCATAATCACTTACACAAATGAAGATTAAATAGTAGGTTGTTTCAAGGAAACACAAGGTGAAATATGCATTCAACTCAACTATCTATTGCAGTGATCTTGGGCCCAAGTGGCACTAGAAAATCACTTTCTTGGCGTGATTGACTAAACGGACCACCGTAATGTTGGATTTAATGGTCGGTTCGGGTCAAGTCAACGCGGACCGACCCGAATATGACCCGGTATGAGTTACACCGAGGGTAACGAACTTTTAGCTCACTTAAACGTTAACTGGTCCGACACAATCAATTAGCGAGATTATATGGTGGATTAGATTTTATTTTGGTAATTGGGCTTAAAGCCCAATGGGTTTAGATTGTTTAAACCCTAAAGCTTTACTATATATATATAATATATTATGTAATATATATAGACATATATATAGAAAAACCCTACATAATAATAATATCATCATCTTCATCACGTAGCTACGGCCGGCAGCCGTTTTTTCCGGCCACCGGACCTCCGGCTCCCGATCTCCTACCTGTGACGCCATCCTCTCACCACTGCAACCACCTCCGCCGCCCTTCTCTGGCCGCCGGTGGTCTTGCTTGCATAACCCACCAGCCGCAACTACCTTTTCCGGTGAACCCGGTTTTCCGGCGAGGTGGTTTCCGGCTATCTGGGTTTCTGGCAGCCCCTGCTCCGGCCGTCTAATTGCTGCAGCATTGTTGCTGTTGTTGTACACTGCCAACCTCGCATCACCACCGCAGCTTACCACCACACCATCGCAGCCACCACCCGAGCGGCGCCGTCGCTGCCTTCTGTGCACCGCCGCTGCCGCCACTAGCTGCTCTTGTTGTGTGTTGTTTGTCTCTGCTGTGTTTTGTTGCTACTGTTGCCGTACACCACTACCGGAATAGCTCGGATCTCGTTGATTGTCTCGTACACCTAGCTCGGTTCGTTAGCTCTCGGTGTCTCACCCGGTTTTGATAACCGAGGTATAAAGCTTTAACTTTATCTATGGTTGATTATTAGTTCGTTATATCTTGCTCGTATTAGTTGTAACCGGATCCGAGTTCGGGTTTATGGTTCGATTTAATCTTTTTCTTTCCGCTGCGTTTTATAATTCGTTTGTATATATAAATTATTAATTATTGATTAATAATTACTTAAACGAAATAATTTCTAAAACGGGTTAAAATAGTTTGACCGTTTTCGTTCCGAACCACCGTTGAAACCCAACAGTGGTATTAGAGCCGCGGTTACAACGTACGAGTCGATACCGGTTCGTTTAAAACCGGATCTACATCTTAAACTTTAAATCGTTTAAAGTTTTGATATAGATTTATTTTCGGGTGATTTTGATTTGGTCAACCTTTTGTTTATTTTATTTGACCAAGTCAAAACGACCCGAAATTTAATTTATTTTGAATATGTAAATCCGGCTCCGACCTATGTGTTGTTTTGGTTGTGTTTGATTCTTGAGCTTGTTTTGGCCATTTGGTTGCTTCAAAAGTTGTAAACGGTTATTATTTATTTTTCGGTTTTCTTTTGGCCATAAAGATGGTTCAAATTTGTAATAGGGCAAATTGTTGTTAGTTTATAAATTTGTAATTAAGAAGACGCGAAGATAACCGAGGACGAGCTCAATGACTTCTTGGAGTTAGTGGGAGTTCGGGCAAGATGACGGGATGCACGAATAAGTCCATCCTTGTGGTTGTTTTGTGTTGTGAACCCCTTGACCCGATCGGTCTCCCTAATTGGCTCTAGCAAGACCGATCACCTTTTGGCCTTAAGGATTTACATATTATTATTTGCTATTGTGGTTGGTTGGATTGTTTATAATAGAATTATAATATCACCGACCTAATACCAAATAAATTTGAAAATAAACATTTTATTAATCAATTATGTTTTGCAAATTAAAAGGCATTTTGATTTCCAAAACTAATAACTTAATAGTTTTTCTATTAACTTAAAATTGGTTAGCCGTATCGCGACAAACTTAGTTTTAATAGGTTATTTAAAACTAAGTGTCCTGAGAGATGAAAGGGTTCATCAATTCGTCCCGATAGTAAATACAGTAAAATTTGACTTTTACTCTATTTGGTAATTTTAAAATTAATCCCAATTTAAAACCAATAGTTTATGCCAATCCTACTACAAGTCACACTTAAGGCATATTGCGAAATTTCGAGTGTTTGGAGCTACAGCACCGCACTTGTTTTCTAGCCTATCCCATCAAGGTAAAAGCGTTTCGTTGACACATCCAGCCCTTTCACACGTCACTGTACTAGGACAACTATTACTTTACTCTCTTGTTACATGCCAAAGCTGTCTGGAAACTTAAAGTGGGCAAAGATAAGGCTAAACGTATCTATACGGACAATCGTTGTCTCTATAGGCCTCATGACCGAGAGTTGTGCTCTATTCACAACTGGCAATCGTTGTCAGTCTGCCTAACCACTTATTAATGTTGTGTGCTACAGCTGCCTTTAATAACTGGAAGCCAGATTCTCATGCTCCTATTTCATTAATGTTATTGGGTCATTAATAATGGACTACAATGTCGAAAATACTAATTAAATTTACTTTTCCTTAATTAATCAGATGTCGTCAAACGAAAACTCACCCTACGCCCTTAAGACTATCCTTGAGAAGGATAAACTGAACGGTACCAACTTCATCGAATGGCACCGCAACTTGAGACTTGTCCTCACCATGGCAAAGCGCCTGTATGTTCTCGATGGACCTGTTCCAACTGAGCCTGAAAACAACACAGCCGCTACTCGAAAAGTTCTTGAGAAGCATAAGGATGACTCGGCTGATGTCTCCTGCATTATGCTAGCCACCATGACTTCTGAGCTTGCTAAAGGCTTGGAAGACTTTGATGCCTAGACGTGCACAAAAAAACCGGTTCCGGAACCTAACCGGTGGAACCGAACCGGAACCGGTTCCAGTTCCAACCCGGTTGGAACAATACCCGGTT
Organism: Bidens hawaiensis; assembly: GCF_021521415.1. Classification (NCBI taxonomy): domain Eukaryota; kingdom Viridiplantae; phylum Streptophyta; class Magnoliopsida; order Asterales; family Asteraceae; genus Bidens; species Bidens hawaiensis. The sequence goes on along the minus strand of NW_027505667.1, from coordinate 158,319 downwards.
TTGGTATTTTTGTACCCGAAAATCGTACCCGGTTCTAATATTTATATGTCAGTACCGGTCCCAAACCGGTTCCTACCCGGTTATTAATTGGAACCGGTTTGGTTCATACCCGGAATAACCGGTTCCGACGGGTTTTTTTGAAGGGTCAAACAAAAGTCAAACTAGCCGTTGGAACCGGTTCCAACGGTAATATAGCCGTTGGAACCGGTTTTTTTAGACACCAATTAGCCGTTGGAACCGGTTCCAACGGTAATATAGCCGTTGGAACCGGTTTTTGGGCCAAACCTATATATAAGTTGTTTCCATTACTTGTTTCACCACCAAACTCAAAAACAAACTACAATACTACTCCTTTAGCAAACCCCTTTTCTAAAAAATAACTATTACAAACATTATTAAAACATAAACGATACTAAACATAACAACTAAAACATAAAAAACAAAGTCCGTCGTTTTAACCCGGGAATACTTATTTTTGGGTTGTAGAGCCGGACGACTCTCCCACTTCCGTTTTTTTAGCTTCCATTCTTCTTTTCTCTCGACAATACTTATTCGTATGTTTTCGTAATGTCGAGTTGGACGCTGCTTTAAGAAACTTCGAGCAATATTTGCAACGTGCCAACTCATGTGAGTCGGTCATGAGACACAAATCGTAATGAACCCAAACATCGGGGCATCTTGTTGTTTCGATCACCATAAAAACGTCATCATTGGTTGCCATTTGTTGTCGGTTTAAGGTTAATTGTGGTTTGGAGTGTGTTTTATAGTTTTGGGAGTGGTTTAACAAGTACACAAACAAACCTTGCTATTTATAGAAAGAAGATAACCTATTTATAGTTAAAAAACCGGTTCCAACGGTCTAAAACGGTTATATAGCCGTTGGAACCGGTTCCTAACGGCTATATTGTTTAAATTTCAAAAAAAACCGGTGGAACCGGTTTTTACGTAAAAACCGGTTCCGGTTCCAACCTACCCGGTTCCTAAAAGATTGCATTTTTGGGCATCGGTTCGGGTCGGGAACCGAACCGGTTCCTGACTGGAACCGGTTTCATTTTCTACCCGGTGTGAAAAAAACCGGTTCCGAACCGGTTCGGGTTTTCAAGATGAACCCGATTTGTGCACCTCTATTGATGCCTATGAGATGCTTGAGCAACTCAAGGGCATGTTCTAGAAACAAGCCCGTCAAGAACGATTCGACACCATGAAACAACTCATTAGTTGCAAGATGGCAGAAGGGTCTCCCGTCAGTGCGCATGTTCTTAAGATGAAAGGGCACATCGATCAACTCTAGAAACTTGATTATCCCCTGCCTGATGAGATGGCAGCGGATTTCATCCTCAACTCTCTCCCCGGCTCATACGACCAGTTCGTAATGAATTTCAACATAAATGGCTGGGTGAAGACAGTGTCGAAGCTTCATAACATGCTCAAGATGGTTGAGATAAACATTCCTTCTAGGACCAATCAAGTTCTGATGATTCGATCTGCTGGTGTCAAGAAGCCTAATCCCAAGAACCGAGGTTATAAGGGTAAAGGCAAGACGAATGTTACCATTGCTGCCCCTCGTGCCACCAATGCTAACAAAGGGGTTCCAAAGATACCACCGCCGCCTCCTAAGGAGCTCTAGTGCTACCGATGCAACCAAATGGGACACTGGATGCGAAACTGTCCCGAGTACCTTGCTGAGATCAAAATGAAGAGAGCTAATGGTGAAGACTCTTCTCGAGGTATTTTCACATACGTTATTGAACTTTTCACTGTTTCTAGCAACACATGGGTATTTGATACTGGATGTGGTTTCCACATCGTAAAATGTCTTGCAGGAGCCTGAGAAGTGGAGGAAACTGAATAAAGGCAGCATGGCAAACTCGCCAAAGACAATTATGAGTCTTACTTAGCTGGCAAACTCGCCAAAGACTCATTTACTCATAAAAGTGAACGAGAAAGAGATCTGTTAGGACTCATACATACTGATGTATGTGGACCTTTCAGAACCACGCCTAGAAACCATGAGAGATACTTTGTTTCTTTTATCGACGATTATAGTCGATACGCTTATGTGTATCTTATGAAACACAAGCACGAAACTTTTGAAAGGTTCAAAGAGTTTCAAAACGAAGTGGAAAAACGACTTGGTAAAACCATTAAGATACTACGATCAGATCGAAGTGGAGAGTATCTCAGCTCAAAGTTCATCAATCATCTAAAAGAGTGTGGAATTATTTCACAACTCACTCCACCTGGCACACCCCAACATAATGGTGTGAGCGAGAGGAGGAATCGAACTTTGCTAAACATGGTTCGATCAATGATGTGTAGAACTAACTTGCCTCACTCCTTTTGGAGTTTCGCCCTTATGACCGCCTCCCGCATTCTTCAAATACTACAACCAAAGCGGTTATTACTTCATTCATCATGATACATATATGATTTCTATCAAGAAGAAAGACCACTTCCTCGAGAAAGAAATTCTCGATCGTGGAACTGGAGATTATTTTGTCGATCTTGAAGAAATTCAAGAACCACAAACAACCGCTGAGGAAGCTGCAGTGTCTGATCAACAAGCTGTTGTTGCTGATACATCAGACATGAACATGAGCGTTCGCAGAAGTAGTAGGACTCCCGCACCCAATTCTAGATACCTATGGCATCTGGATGGTCCAGAAGTCTTATTAGTAGCCGAGTATGGCGACGAAGCTACTAACTACATATCTGCAATCTTGGATCCGGAATCTAAGAAATTGCGAGATGCCATGAACGCCGAGATGCAATCTATTCATGACAATCAAGTCTAGAACTTGATTGAGCTACCCCCGAAGGTCGGGCAATAGGGAGCAAGTGGATTTTAAGCAAACATCTCGAAGCTGGAATCTTCACTTTGATGAGAAAATCAAAGAGTTTGGTTTTATCAAAAATGAAGATGAGCCTTGTATTTACATAAAGGATAGTGGGAGCACTATATCATTCCTCATCTTGTATGTGGATGATATACTTATAATTGGAAATAACATTCCTATGCTTAAGGGAGTTAAGCACCGGTTGGAATCTTGTTTTGCAATGAAAGATCTTGGAGAAGCCACATATATTATGGGAATAGAAGATCTACCAAGATAGATCTAAGTGACTTCTAGGACTAAGTCATAGTACATACATAAGCAAGGTTATGACACGCTTCTCAATGGACAACTCCAAGATAGGAGTTGTTCCATTGCTAAAGGAACCGTTTTAGCAAATCGCAATCTCCGGCAACGGACATTGAGACAAAGCACATGCAAGCAATTCCATATGCTTCATCGATTGGCTCTGTCATGTACGTTGTATTATGCACTAGACCTGACGTCTCGTAAGCGTGTTTGGAGGAGTGGAAGAGGAGCTCATTGTAAGATGTTACACTGACGCTAACTTCCAAAATAACCGAGATCCTTCTCGCTCATAATCTGCTTGGATGAAGAAATTCATAGCCAACCTCGATCTAATTCCAAGTTTAGGAAAATGATCGACGTGATATGTGATAACACAGGTGCTATTGCTCAAGCCAAAGAGCCCAATTATCATCACATGGCCAAGCACATTTTTAGTTCCACTATGTACGAGTAATACTGGAACGAGGTGACATCATGATAAGCAAAGTAAACACAGATCAAAATCTAGCTGACCCGTTCACTAAGCCGATGACTCAGGACAAGCATGATCAGCATAGAGATGCTATCTGGCTTAGACTTGCTAGTGATTTATTTTGATTTAGTATTTGGATGTATGAACATTTAAACAGTTGTACTTTTAAATTCACTTTTGATTTAATGGTTAAATGCAAGCGTTGAATGATACAACTGTGTTTTTTTTAATACGTTTAATCCATGAATATTGTATTCTAAATTATACGTAGTCGGTCATACTCGTGGGAACGATTCTGAATTAAGACTATTATGACTTTGGACTCAAGCAGTTGACTTCCAAACTCACAGACCTCATTATGAATGACGTTGGATGTAACTCGCATCAAATCATCTTCATGGATCTTGATCATAAGATGTTTTGATAATAGTATGCTCATTTAGTATCCTTAGACCTGAGATACATATTGGAACTTTCGTTTACCGAGGGACATTCTTTAATCATGTTAACCGCTGTTGCGTAACTGCCAGCCATAAAGGCATTGAGTGGGAATGTTTTGGAGTTCAGTGGGAGTTGTATGTAGTCAAGATGGGATTCTGTACTCTTACATGAAAAAGTAACAGTTAGACGTATTGGCGCCCTCGTTATTCAGACTGGTAAAGTGTGAGGCCTCACCCAAACTTACTGTGTGTTTGATTGGACCACTTTGACTCCATATCAAGAACTACAATAATTGAACACTTTATGAGATTGATTTGATCTATGTCTCATTGTTCAATTGATGTCTTATACAGAAATGATAGATGACAACGATTACTATAAATTCATTATCTTGCAATAAGGTATTTCAAGATACTTTGGTTATGGATTTAAAAATTGTCATATTTGGTTGGGGACAGCTATGTGTAGCTAGAACGCCTCTGGCTGTTAGCGTTGTGATACTTGACCCAAATCCGTCCAAGTGGGAGACTGTTGGATTTAATGGTCGGTTAGGGTCAAGTCAACGCGGACCGACCCGAATATGACCCGGTATGAGTTACACCGAGGGTAACGAACTTTTAGCTCACTTAAACGTTAACTGGGCCGACACAATTAATTAGCGAGATTGGATGGTGGATTAGATTTTATTTTGGTAATTGGGCTTAAAGCCCAATGGGTTTAGATTGTTTAAACCCTAAAGCTTTACTATATATATATAATATATTATTTAATATATATAGACATATATATAGAAAAACCCTACATAATAATAATATCATTTTTCTGGCCACCGGACCTCCGGCTCCCGATCTCCTACCTGTGCCGCCATCCTCTCACCACTGCAACCACCTCCGCCGCCCTTCTCTGGCCGCCGGTGGTCTTGCTTGCATAACCCACCAGCCGCAACTACCTTTTCCGGTGAACCCGGTTTTCCGGCGAGGTGGTTTCCGGCTATCTGGGTTTCTGGCAGCCCCTGCTTCGGCCGTCTAATTGCTGCAGCATTGTTGCTGTTGTTGTACACTACCAACCTCGCATCACCACCGTAGCTTACCACCACACCATCGCAGCCACCACCCGAGCGGCGCCGTCGCTGCCTTCTGTGCACCGCCGCTGCCGCCACTGGCTGCTCTTGTTGTGTGTTGTTTGTCTCTGCTGTGTTTTGTTGCTACTGTTGTCGTACACCACTACCGGAATAGCTCGGATCTCGTTGATTGTCTCGTACACCTAGCTCGGTTCGTTAGCTCTCGGTGTCTCACCCGGTTTTGATAACCGAGGTATAAAGCTTTAACTTTATCTATGGTTGATTATTAGTTCGTTATATCGTGCTCGTATTAGTTGTAACCGGATCCGAGTTCAGGTTTCGGGTTCGTTTATTTGGTTCGTTTTATCCGCTGCGTTTTTATAGTTCGTTTATATATTAATATTGATTAATATTTATCGAAACGAAATAATTACTACAAAAAAAGGGTTAAAATAGTTTGACCGTTTTTGTTCCGAACCACCGTTGGAACCCAACACGTAACTCCTTCGGCTTTCCAAAAAGTCGCACTCGGAATAATCTCCTAGATTTTCTTTTGTCGGCAGGTCAAATTCATTAATTTACTAAACTGTTACAAATTGGTCATACCCAAATGTGATATGTTTAACAGGCCCGGCCCGGCCTGCCTCCGCTTAGCTCAGTGCTTCATTACGATTATTCTTCTCAATCTTCTTGCTTTGTTTCCATATTTCCGCCACACTTGCTCCCCTGAATCTGCACCTTAAATGCCTCGTGGCGTCTGTTCTGTTTAACTTTCATCCAACGTCCCTCAGCCATAGGATCCTCACTTGTCTCTTCGCTCAATGACACGTGTGGTCCTTAATCCTTCTCGCAACCTCATTGTACGCTTCCGGTTCCTATTTTGTTAATTTGAATGTATGATTCTTTTACACGCAATTTTCTGTTTATTCATACATTATAAAAAAAGTTATATATTCTTCGATCACTTGATGCACATATATATAGATTACATAGCAAATGCTTTTATTGATTATAAGATATATTACCATCACCCGTACGTGGTACCACAAGCTCACTCCAAATTTGATCAGGAGCACATAAATATGCAGAAGATCCATTATCGACCCTACATATATTCCATGCATCATAATCTCATTCAAAGTATATCTTATAATCTGCACCGTCGGGTCGTGATGTAATGAACCAACCACAATATGTATCATATATATCAAGATTTATTTAATAAAAGAAAAGATGAAATTACTGAAGGAACCTTTGAAATCAGGAAGCGTACAATGAGGCTGTGGGAAGAATTAAGGAGAACACATGCCAGTTGGCGAAGAGACAAGTGAGGAAGAGCGACTTCGGTTAAAGGGCTAAACTAAACAGAAGCCACAGACTCGTTTAGAGGATTATGGTGGTGCACCGGTGAGCATGACGGTCCACCACTATAATCCTCTAATTTTATAATAATAAAAAAAGTATATCTTTTTATTATAAGTTTTAAATATTGTTTTGAGTGATGTGTGTTGTTTGATGAACACAGAATTTATACAGGGTTTACACGATGCATTAAACTAATTTTATACCCAAATAAATGCTGATTAATTACTTATTTCAAATATACATTACTAATTTTAGACTCCAATGAATGCTGAGAATCAGTTTTAATTTTAATTTTAAATATCTCAATAAATGCTGATTAATGTGTGTTAATTACTCAACAAATGCTTATTATCGTTACTAAAGTTTTCTAAATTACTAATTTTGGTAAACGTTATATATCCTTGTTAACTGAGTATAAACCGGCTGAGTGTCCTGAAGTTTCAAACCGGTTACAAACAGTCTGTTAAAAACGGTTAGATTGTGAGAACCATCACCTCCTATTTCCCATAATACACCAAGCCCACAAAAAAGAGTCAACAACAATCATCTAAGTAGAGGCCGCAGTTTTGACCCAAAAAATTTTAAATTGATCAATTTGGATTGTTTTAAAAATTATATGGGTTGTTTTGAGTAGATATATTAACTAAAATGATCAAAACTGGTCACGTGTGTGTGTGGGGCTATTGGGTTGGGCGGATTTGAAGGGGCTTTAAAGCCCCTCCATACTGAACAACCTTAATAAGTTTTTATTATAGCATTAAGTCACAAATTAAGTAAGAAACTTGATTTTCTTTCAACTCTTGTATATATTAGTAGGCTTTGTGCCTCATTTGAAATGACTTGAATTGTGTTCACTCAAAAATCCATATGGCTAGAAAGGTGTACTCTCTACTTTATTCCTTCACCATCTTAATTAGTAATCACCCGACCCAGTACACATCGAGTATGTATCGAGTAATCACCCATAAGGTATACCCATCTTGAATATTTCGAGTAATTCATTTTTGTTATTACTCGCGGTCTACCACGCTCGAGGTCCGTGCACAAGAAGAGCGCAATATTACACAGACTTGTTTTTATTTATTGCTTTCCCAACCTCACCACGTTTCCATCGCCCACATACTTGTTTTTAACATGACTACACAATTTGCACAATAAAATGACAAGTCAACAAATCACAAATGTGTGTCCTAACTCCTAACCACTGTTCACGTTAGATAATGATAGGGAAAATTCCAAAAATATGTATTTTCATAAACAAGTTTCTAATATTAGGTGTGACTTGCAAATAATTCTACAAATGTGTATTTAATTAAACTAGACGTGTGGTGTCTACGAGTAGTTTACAAAACTGGTTGAGCGACTAATAGCGATACGCGATGTACCTATTCGGAGGTCATCGCGTATCGCGACTAGGCTTGTCGCGTAACCTAGTAGGCTTGTCACATGTGCCACGTGGAGACACGTGGAGGGGCACATCATCTGTCAGACCACGTCATCGCGATACAATATGGCGTTGTGTCTTTGGGTATCGCGTATCGCGATAAATTCAGAAAGCAGATTTTTCAAATTGGTCCTTGTATTTTGCAACTTGGCATGTTTGATCCGATATTTCGTGATGTTACAAATAATAATGACAATAACTAATTAATTTATTTCATATATCGAAGTACATCACAATACAACACAAAAACAATTCATCATGCAATCTTGCTTTATATTTAATAACCTAGAGTAAACTAAATGTCTTCTCAAACATTCAAGTCTTCAACTAATAAACCTGTAACACGCCTAAAAATAGAGTTTGATGAACATAAAGTTGAGTGAGCAATACACAAGTTTAGATGTATTATTATATTGTAAACAAACAATTCATATGTGAATATAAACCATTACAACATTGATTATATATAACAATTACCAAATAAGATAGATGCAGACTCTTTCAGTCTAGCACAAAACCAGCTTAATTACCGCGGTAAGGTATGCATACTCGATGAGGATGAGGCGGACCAACCGCCAAACAATAAAAAATAAACACATAATCATATAGCATGTCATCGATGAACAATAATCCATAAACACATAATATCAAATTGTGGTTGATGAGGTATAAATTTAAATAAATAAACTTTGATATATATATATATATATATATATGGTACCCATGTTACACCAAAAAATTAAAAGATGAAAAAGAGGGGTGTGAGTTACTCACCTTGAATTTAGTGAGTTGGAAGATTAAGATCTTGGTTAAGTTTGGGCGAGTCTTAATGAATCCTTAAATATAAGTAAATAAAACTGATTTAGCATGTGTTTGATAAATAAATGTCAAAGAAAAAGATATGTATAAAAATAAGATAACTAGAATTTAAAAAAAGAAATAAGAAAAACGAAATCAGTTTTTGAACAGATTTTTGTCACCGATTGCATAAATGTTTAAAAATATCAATAAATCCTCACAATTATAAAAAAAAACTCTAGTTTACTAAGTTAGCATGTAAGGAACAAATTTTCTTTTGAAAGTTTGCCCAGATTCGGACCTAAGATAAGCCAAAATAGCCGATATTCGCAGAGGGTACAAATCTGCGAACTAATTTTTAAATAACGATTGTGAAGGGAGACAAAAGAATAAAAATACAAATAAGTAGTTATTATAATCGTAACTCAATAAATTCAATGATATGATTTGGCCTACATCATTTCAATTTGTTATGACTGAGATATGACTCAATCTTTGGAGATCATTCTTGTTGTAAAATCTGAAACATTGAAAATAAGAATGTTGTTGATGTTTTAGAATGGATTTTGATGAAGAAAAATAATAAAATAATTGTAGTATGATGAATACAATATGTTTGATCATGTATCTCAAAATCCTTATGTTTCTTGAATCAAAACAAATTAAACAAAACAAAAACTTCAAAGAAAATATGAAGATCATAGATTAAAACTTAGTTGAAAGAACATTTTTTTAAATAGAGGTAGAGATAAGAACAAATGGATGGTGTATTTATAGTTAAGTTAGGATTAAAATCATAACCTGATGAGAAAGTTTAAAGAAAACATTGAATAAAAAGGAAATAATAATAATAATAATAATAATAATAATAATAATAATGATGATGATGACGACGACGTAAGGGAGGCATGTTTTTATTGCCGTCCACTTTCAAGCATAAGTTGTTTTTTTAATAATGATAATATAATTATGTAAATAGAATTTAACTTTTGTAAATTACAAAAAGCGTTCTATAGTTACAATAATGAAGTAGATTGATCTTTCATGAACTATATATTATAGTAAAATACTTTAGTTAAAAATAGTATAAAATAACTTCGGTTTTAAAGTGTTCGGGTTTTCGGGTTTGTAAATTGACGAAGTTACAACAATCTCGTTCCATTTTTTTTTTTTGACAATTTCAAATATTCGACCCACGAATCATCTGAAGTATAACAGTCATGCACTATTCTAAACCTGTGAATCCTATTTTTTTGTCAAGCATCTTTTCTTTGTTGGAAAATCAAAACATGCGTAAATCACCAAGAATTTGGGAGAAAGAGGGTGGCTAGTGCGAAAATGGCATTGAAAAATGTCAAGATCGTACAACGTATTTTTAGCAAAGCAATTGTTAACCAAGCTGTTATAAGCGACTTTGGGAGAATAATGAGTGTTACATATTTTATATATGAATAAGGGTTAAAATACAAATGACCACAAACATGAAAATGGTGAAAATGAATTTAATCTATTGATATTAGATTGACTGATAAAGATTAATTTAAGAGGAAATCATTGATGGGAAGGGCGTACAGGTAATAATTCATTTTTGTTGATTTTCTCTCTTCACATGCAAGACAAATTCTATTCCCCCATCATTTTAAAACGTACATAACTTTTTCATACAACATTTAAAAAAATCAGCACAATAACAAACGTTTTTTTATCTTAATATGAGTTTCATATTGTTATATTTAAATAAAAAAAATTAGAGGTTTTTATGTATTGTATTATTGGTTGTTCATTGTGTTTATAAATTGGGTTTTCTATACATTGTGTTATAGATTTTGTTCATTGTGTTTTTCAAATGATATTCATATTTATAACAATTAAAACAAAGATTACGTCATTGTGTCTTTTTGTTCGTCATTGTGTCTTTGTGCTCACCATTTGTCTTTCTACTTATCGTTTTGTTTTAGTGATTGTGTAGTACGTTCATTGTCTTTTGTTCAGGATTATAGCTTGTGTAAGAAGAGTTCTTTCTAGATATCACCCTCTCTCTCTCTCTCTCTCTCTATATATATATATATAACTTAACATATATTTTTTTGGGAACCACCAATCATAATTGCTGGTCCATTACACTACTAGAAAAATAGGCAATTGCGACGATATTTTCGGTCGGTAAGCGGTTGCAATAAATCTGTTGCGACCATTTTGCAACCGAAAATGCTGTCGGAAAAACACAGGTCGCAACTGCTCTGTTGCGACCATTTTCACTGTTGCAGTCGCAAATTTTGCAACCACTTATGTCGTCGCAAAACTTGCGACCGGTTCTGGCCATCGCAAATCTTCTAACCTTTGTTGCGGTCGCAAATCTTCTACCCCAATTTCGGTCGCAAATATTCTAACCCTTGCTGCGGTCGCAAATCTTGCAACCACCTCTGTTGCGGTCGCAAAGTTTGTGACCAATGTTGCAGTCGCAAACCTTGCGACCACTTCTGCCCACTGCAACTACCACCAGTTATTCCAACCAACTTGCAACTGCTGGCTTGCTTCGGATATTATTTACAATATTTCCACACACAAAAATATTTACAAAATCATAAAAATACAGATGCAAACACAAATATAACTAAAAATTCTATCAAAGATGTTTAATGATATCAAAATGTTATTCGAATTCTAGAAACCGAAAAAACATGTTATTCTAAATCAAAAACCAAAAATAACATACTATTGAATATCAACCAATTGCATACTTCTTGAACAGCTACATGGATCGAATTCAAATATCTGCAAGCATAATTGCATTTTAGTTACTTACTTTTTTAATATTGGATTAAAGATTAATATATTTCGATGGTGAATGATACCTTTATACGTCACTGTCACTGTCACTCACTGGAGAGATAAGAAACATAGTTGATGGTGTTATTTATATAACCCTTGTATTTCTTCAAGCATTGCTCCAGATGTCACTCCCATAAACCTTTTTGAAGTTCTCACCTTCATAACACCATATATTTATAAATACAAGAGTTTATATATTAGCATGAAATATAAGTATAGCTTCAAACATAGAGCTTGAAGTACTCACAGCATGTTTATAGGACGTACAACATGTTTCGGTTCGGTTACCCATTTCTAAAATACCGAAAAATACCGAACCGAATAACCGAACCGACATATTAACCGAACCGAACTGATGTATGACCGAAGCTAATATGCATTTTCATGATACAAATTTTAATTTATATATGTATAACCGAACCGATGTCACCTTCTTTCGTATTATAATGCAAATTTTAATTTATTCATTATTTTCTCTATTAAAATGTAGGCAATGCATGTAAAACATCGTTTAATGTGTATAACCGAAAAAACTTTTAGTGTTTTTTTATTAAGAACTTTGTTGAATTTAAACTCTAGTACTCTTTCAAGTTTGTATTCGTTTGGTTCAACGTAACAAATGCCTATTTTTGTGTTTTGAATCTAATATGCATTTTGATTTTTTTGAATTTTTTTTGCAATGTCTACACACACACACACACACAAAAAAAACTGAATATAACCGAAACCGATCGGTTTGTATATTAACCGACTTTTCGGTTTCACCTAAAAACGAACCGAACCGTGCTCAGCCCTATTTACTAGATACATCTCTACAGTAACATTTACAAAAGATCATGTTTTTTTAACAATCATGTATGAGCATATACGTTTCCCAATCAAAAGAGAGAATCTAACTCACAATGTTTGAAGGTTTGAAAGATTTCCCAATCCAGTAGGAATAAATCCACTTAAGTAATTATTCTGCAAAAAATCTGTTTAAATAATAACACATTGCTACAAGTGACAGATTTATTTTACAATGGAATGGACTAATACAATACTTTTAGCGTTTTGAAAGGGTAAATATGATATTATGAAACTTGTAGCATACATAAAGTTTTGAAATATTTGAGGGATGCATATGAATTAAATAATTAATGCTTGAAAGTTTTGGAAACACCATACCTGAAATAGGATAGCTTATACATGAGACTGTTAAGCATGGTTGGAGTGGCTTGAGAGTCAATTCGTTATTGACCATCTCTCTACACAAAACAAAGAAAATAAAAACTGTTACGATGATATCTAATAAATCAAAATGATTATTTGTCAAACAACTTTGCTAGACGAGGTCTGAATACTATGATAGATATACAAGGTTTGCTTTAATGTAAGTTAAATTATGCATTAGAACCCCTATTATACTAATATGATATTTGATGTGCATGGCGTTTAACATAAATATACTTACCAAATAATCAGGTTCCTTGATATGCGGGAACACGCCTCCTCCAATACGCACCATCCACAAAAATTTATTTATGTCATCACTCGGGTAGCCCACGAGACCTAAAATATGTAAATTTAAGAGCTTCAGTTTTTCCTTAAACATAAGAATTGTTACTAAATTAACTGTAATATTGATAACTAAAAACAAAATATGTTCTTGAATACGCACTTCCATATTGTTCCAGCCGTCAAAGTCAGCCCAGGGTAAACGGTTCCACCAATGACTCGTCCAAGAGGATACCTTAGGATAGGTAAAAAGTACTGTGTCAAGATTACTTTAACGAGTTACGAGTCATAAACTAACATAAAGGAAACAAAAAACTATCCACATACCAAGTCCGATCATCAAACCAGTTCCAGAAGTCATATATCCCATTCTTTGTAAGAAACTGCAAGATAAAAAGAGACATGAACAATACATAGATATATGCATCATATACACAAACACTTAGGGTAAAGAAAATTCGAAAGTCATGGAAGATGATTAATAAAATCAATAACTAAACAAGAACAGCGCATTTCAATGTTTCAGATCACTAGTTGCATCAAAATGTTTCGAAATAACTTCCAGGATCACATAGATTGAAACCTCATAACCTTACTTTCCCCAAACTAACAAAATGGTTACGTTTGTGGTTCTATACAAACCCTAATGAAGAAGCTTTTAATCATTAAAAACCTTCAAAAATGGACAAGTTTATGTGGCTACAAGAGGTACCAATTGAGAAACATGAAAGAAAGAGAAAGTTTTGTCATAGACCATGTTTTGTCTTTAAAATTCAACTAGTGTGGTCATGAACATAACCTACAATTAGCCCCTCCAGGGAATTCCTAACCAAATCTGTCTCTTCTTGTTCTACAGTTATTGTCTCAGTATGATTCAAATTCTGATTTAACTGAAATAATAACCTAACAAAAATCAATTCTAACATCCTGCATGTACAAATCACATCCTTCAATTGCAGCAAACTAGTGAATCATAACAGCCAAAACATGAATGACTCTGTAATTGAAATATGGATCTAATTCATGAATCACAATCTCATACTAACATACTTAATCACAACAATAACATGCAGCAATCCAAATAAATGAAACTACTGCCCTAGATTATTAAACTGAAATAATAAACTAACAAATATCATCCCTAGCATCATGCATGTAAATATCACATCCTTGAACATAACGTCATAACCTACTAATACTATTAGCCACAATTAATATATGAAACTACTGCCCTAAATTACTGAACTGAAACAATAACCTAACATAATATCATCCCTAACATCAAGCATGTTAACATCACACCACTGAACACTCAATAACTCAAATCCAGTGCAATTCAAATTCTCATTTAATTGATAGTATGCCTCAATCCAAATACATGAAACTACTGACCTAAATTATTAAACTGAAACAATAAACTAACATAACAAATTAACTATAGCTAATTCAATCAACAAAAGCTAGAATAGAATCCAGACCTGAGTGACTCTGTAATTGAAATACGGATCGAATTCATGAATCACACTCTCATACTTAATAACCTGCAACAACAAAACCACACCAAAACACATCAGTTATCATACACGCATCAACCGATATATAGATCCAGTAAAAACGTACCGAAAATAAACGGACCGAGAACGCAAGGACTCCGATTAAACTTGTAATGGGAAACATTCCTAAGAAGATTAAAACACCACAGCAATTACAACACATACATACAGATCAAAACACCAAATAATAACAATAATCTATTTTGTTAAAATGAAGTTATGATGATTGATGATTCACAAAGATATAACTCTCATGGTTTTTGAATCACAGGTTACCCCTTTCCACCCACACGGGTCAGCCTCCATTGTCCAAGAGCATCATCCGAGTTTATAATATTTAAACGGAAGTTAACAAGAGCTTCACCTGGATAATGAGCGCCACACATGTGTTTATAAAAGAACTAGATTAAGTGACAGCTAAGCAAGAATAAAGTTGACATACCATCAGCAGTTAGACCTTGGCAGATTCTCATCAAACAGCATAACAAAAGATGAACGCATGAAAGAGATCTATACCGGTAAAATAACGATCATCCAAGTAGCATAAAGTACTTCAAACGACCATTAATCCAATCTCATTGGCCTGCACGGCCTGTGTCTCTCTGATGTGGTAAAGTATAACAGCAAACGATGCTTGTAATAAGTTGCCTCTACGATTTACACATCCACTTTCAATCGGTGTACCACACCAACTATTTATATGTAATAAGATGAGTTTAAATAAAGGTAAGCATTACAAACAACTGAGGCACAAATTGATGACCTAATGGATGCAATCAGCTTTAAGCACTAACCTGAATGAACTAACGATGCAATTAGCTTCTCATACGTATCAATAGACCTAAACCGTATGCGAACTAAAACGATGAACTAACACAAAGCACAAATTGAAATTCTCAAATCAAGAACTATCTGCAGATCCAAACTACAAGTGATTTGATTACGCTATTTCTAATTTTATAGCTTACATGCACTTTACTAAACTTTAAAGAAGCATTCATATGTTAATGAATACACAAGTGATTTATCTTTTTGAGTCTACTTAATGATCTCTATAATCAATATATAAAATACATAAAAGTTGCAAATGAAAAGCGAATCAAAGGGGAGGCAAAAACTCACACAAGAATTTTATCATACACATGGCGTGCATTTATAATGCGTTCATTATTCAAATCTCACCTAATAACACAAACACAATGGATGATTAACAGAATATGAGCCCTAATTTAGAGGTCTTATTACTTCAAAGTAATGAAAACACATAACAAATCAACATGAATAAATCTTGATTGCTAGTTAAATTAACAAATTAGTAGCTATAAACAGTATGTGAGCCACTAAACCCTAATTTAGTTTTAAGTTGTTCCTATAAGAAATTCGTAAACAATGGACAATAAACAGAATTTGAGCCACAGTGGATGATAAACAGAATTTGAGCCCTAATTTTGAGTTCTTAAACACATGAAATTGGAAAACAGAATTTATAGAAAACATAATTTTGAGCCCTAATCGTGAACGAATCTTGATTGATAATTAGGTTTAGAAATTAACATACCTCGATTCCGTTTATCATCCACTGTGGCGGTGGCGGTGACGGTTGCTGATGGTGGCCGAGATTAGTCGGAGAAGATGAAAGTCGCCGGAAACCATAGCGATGGATAGATGGCGATGATTTAAGCGTTTGTGAAATCAGTTCGTTCAAAAGTGCCGCGTGCTCCCATATACATCGGTGTTATTAAAAGTTAAAACAGTGGACAACAAATAGGTTAATCCATTTTAATTATCCATACATAATAAGCTATTGCTAAAGGTCGTAAATGAAAACTACTGTTTGAAAAAACTCCGACCGTCTATCCTTCGGTTGCAAAAACTCCGACCGTCTATCCATCGGTTGCTAAAAATCCGACCGCTTGGCTACCAAAAGTAAGCGGTTGCAAAAACTTCGACCGCTTAGCTACCGCGTCAAGTAACTACGCTTTTCGGTAGCAAATTCGCTAACTCGGTCGCTAAAATTGCTACCGTTTTAGTCAGTAGCAAATTTTTTGTTGCAATTGCTCAATTTTCTAGTAGTGTTAACCAGCCCAACCCAATCAATATGGTGGCTTGAGAGGAGGTAGAGAACAATCAAATAACTTTTAAAGGTTTCGTTTATATATATTTAAAATAGTGCAAGTTAGCAATAAATTAAAATTAAAAAAGAAATCGGTGGTTGAAATTTATTTATTTATTTTTTTAACAGAGACTCAGTCACTTCTAAACTAAGAAAATAATGTACACTCATACGAGGATTTGATCGATCTCCTCTCAAAAAAAACAAAAGCGTTATCACCCGGTCAAGACTGGAAAGAAATTGAAATTCATGATGATGCTTTTAAGTTAAAACTACAAATTTTATCGCGATTTATGGATCAGGTCATTTAAAAAGTTTATTTGTGGACGGTGTATTTTATATGACAAATACATTTGCTTTTTTGTCATTTACACTATCTGTCATCCAAAAACTCAGTTAAATTTCAAACATGCCAAGACTTCCGCTGGACACCAGAAGCGGAAGCAGCTTTTCAAGAGATTCGGTCACGCTTGATCGAACTCCCAACGCTCACAGCACCAGGAGCGGGGGAGGAGTTAATCCTATACCTCTCCGCCACTGACAGAGCAACCGGGGCAGTCCTACTAGTAGAACGGAAAGGCATCCAGATGCCAATCTACTATGTTAGCCGCGTCTTAACAGACGTAGAAACCCGGTACTCTACTCTGGAAAATTAGTCTTAGCGCTTGTACAGGCTTCACGCAGGCTAAGACGATATTTCAAAGGTCACCCAATCACCATTCTCACCAATTTCAAACTTGCAAACGTTCTAGGCAAACCCGAGTTGTCAGGACGCTTAGCCAAATGGGCAATAGAATTGGGAGAATACGCAATAAAGTACAAGCCAAGACCAGCCATAAAAGGCCAGGTCTTGGCCGACTTTATTGCAGAAGTCCCCGCTTCGCGGGAAAAAGAGTGCCAGAAAGAGGCTCAACCCTCTCCAGCACAAGACATTGATGATGTCTGGCGACTCTATACTGATGGAGCAGCCAACAACGAGGGTTCAGGCGCAGGGTTGAAACTAACTAACCCAGCGGGCCAAGAGTACACTTACGCTATTCGACTGGATTTTCCAAGTACGAATAACGAAGCGGAGTACGAAGCATTCTTGGCTGGATTGAGAATTGCGCGTAAGATGGGAGTGAAAAACTTGGAAGCCCACGTGGATTCCATGTTAGTAGCCAACCAAATAAACGGGACGTACACGGCTGTGAACGACACAATGCCCCTGTACCTCGCACAAGCAAAAACCCTTATGCGCGATTTCAACGATTGTAAAGTCATACACGTCAAGCGAAGCGAAAACAAATCTGCGGATGCGTTAAGCAAGCTTACATCATTAGCCTTCACCCACTTGGGAAAGGATATCCGCATTGAACTCCTTGGAACACCATCAGTCCCGCACAAGGAAATTTGTGTCATCCAAACCGGCACGGAAACGTGGATGACACCAATCATAAATTACCTTGCGGCGGGTATACTACCAGAGTCAAAAACACAGGCAAGAAAGATACGTTGTAAAGCACTGAACTATCAACTCGTGGATGACATACTTTACAGGCGTAATTTTCTTGGCCCACTCCTAAGATGCGTGGACGACCAAGATGCTGATTACCTCCTAAGGGAAGTACACGAAGGCATCTGCGGAGTACACGCAGGTCCACGCGCAGTTGTAGCTAAGCTAAACAACGCGGGATACTTTTGGCCGGGTATGCATAGGGATGCGCTGGCATACATCAGAAAATGCAGGTCCTGCCAACTCTACGCACCCAACACGCATCGCCCGAAAAATGAACTTGTTCCAGTCACTTCTTCATGGCCATTTCAGAAGTGGGCCATCGATGTGACGGGCCCATTTCCCACAGCAGCAGGGAACGTTCAGTTCCTAGTGGTAGTTATCGATTACTTCACCAAGTGGATAGAAGCAAAACCCTTAGCCCAAACAACCGCAAAACATATCAAAAAATTTATTTGGGAATTTATTATTTGTCGTTTTGGACTTCCACAGAATTTGGTGAGCGATAACGGCACCAACTTTGCTGACAAGAAGCTACAAAAGTGGCTGGAAGAACTTCAAATCACCCACACATTTACCTCAGTGGCGCACCCGCAGGGTAATGGTGAGGTGGAAAGAGCAAATAAGAGCATCGTCGACGGCATAAAGAAAAGACTCTTGGAACATAGATCCGGCTGGGTGGACGAAGTTCCACACGTCCTTTGGGCAAACAGAACGCTGAAAAAGGCAAGTACGGGAGAAACCCCGTTCAGCCTCACCTCTGGCACTGAAGCCATGGTCCCGGTCGAAATTGGTCTACCCTCACCAAGGGTCTTGACTCAACCAGAAGACAATGATGCGGAAAGACGGTTAGACCTTATGCTAACCGAAGAACGCAGAGACCTAGCCGCAGCGGGTGAAAAGAATTACAAGCGACAAATGCAAAAATACTACAACACGCGGGTAAAACTCTGCAACTTCAAAATCGGAGACTACATACTGCGTCACAACGAGGCTTCGAACCAAGAGCGCCCAGGAAAGCTGGCCCCGGTCTGGGAAGGGCCATACATTATCAAAGAAGTTTTGGGAAAAGGCACATACCGGCTCGAAAGGCTCGATGGCACCCCCATCCCAAGAACATGGAATGGAGCTCAATTACGCAAATGTTACATGTAGATCGATTCCAAACTTGTAAAGAAAAGGCCTAGAGCCACTTCTAATGGAAATGATTCTCCTCTATCACATTGTGTTGATAGCCTTACCTTTATACTTATGAACTTTCAAGACTGATATGCCGATATTCACCGCATAAATAAGTGTGGAAAGAAGTAAGTCGTTGCGTGTGGAAGGCGGCAAAACCCGCATAAACATAAAAACGGTAAAAATTTCTAAGGAAAAGATGAGGAAAACCTTCACGCAGGTCAGATATAGGTAAAGTTTGGCCATCCTACTAAGTGAAAGTGACGGTCTTACCCGCACAATCATGATAGAGGAAGCAAAACTTGAACTTATTATCTACCACGTTGACAGGTTAACTTATCCTAAACACTTAGAAAATTGCTAAGTTAAACTAAAATATGCATGAGCACAACATATAAGGTTTACAAGGCAAGGCATTAACAAAACATTTATATTCCATAAAAATTCAAACATTACAAGAATGGCTGGGTATCTACCCGCCTACAAATATATAAATCTATCCTAACGATGGGAAGGGATCTCAAGGTTCAAACTTCAGGACCACTCCCTCCAAACCCACTTGAACCCGCACCATCAGTTGGCTGTGGCGGTTCAAGGAAAGCCTTGAGAATAGTTAGCCCATCATCAGCAGCAGCAATCTCGTTCACCTTCTCCACCACCAGATGCGGGAAGGCAGCATACTGGTTCACTGCTTGGTCGTAAGCAGCTTCAGTGTCCACGTCATAAAGAGGGAAGTTGGAAGGCGGGATGCCCTTCTCAACAAACCCCAGACCAAGCAGGAAACCAGCCTTTTCCCCATCCTCATGAGAAGCGTTGAGGGCTGCGCTCATAGCATCGTCATATGATGTGTTCGTGAAAATCCGATGCACAACCTACAAAATAAAAATATATGTATCAAAAACTTTTCTAAGTATGAAGAAAAGCGTAAAGAAATTACGGAATTACGAATACCTGCGACAACGCTTCTCGTAGAAGCCATTCCTTGGTGATCAGAGCTTCCTGGAGGGCAGCTTGAGCTTGATCACGGGCGCGTTCGGCTTCATTTTTGTTAAGGTTGGCAAGCAACACATCCTTAGCAGCAGCCTCTTCAACGCCCTTCAGTTTACGCTCAGTGCGGTCAAGCATACCCTTCTGGTCCAGGAGCTCTTGGAGTTTCTTGGCATCTTCTAAGGCCAAAGCATCATGAGCCTGCTGAAGCCTCTCTAGTTTGGCTTTAAGCTCCTCATTCTCGGCGCGCAGAGGCTCAGCAATGGCTTCAGCTTTGGTGGCCCTCTCGGTCGCGTCCCGCGCAGTTTTCTTAGCCAACCTAAGCTGTTCGTTAACAGCTTGGGTAGCCTTGGAACGGGCCTCATGCCTGGCCTGGACCTCGACCTCAAGGTCCTTGAAGGCCTTCTCCTTCTCCGCAGCAATCATGGCAAGCCTTTTGTTCTCCTCCCGCAATGCACGCGCCTGAGCCACTTCCAGGCTACGCGCCGTTTTTAACTTGTCGTTTTCACGACAAAGCAACTCAACGCGCGCCTGCATTCGAGCAAGGAGAATTCGAAGCTCATTGGTTAGCCTACCCTCCTGGTAGCTAGCCATTGCCTCCCCTAGCGCACCGCTCGGGGCGGCGTGGCGCGCCCATTCGAAGCAGTCCACAGCCGTTCGAAGGGTTGTTCCCCGGCGGATGTTCCACCGTGGAACATACACCTCATTGGAATCTGAAACTGCAAAAACAAAAAACAGTTAAAAAAAAAGATAATTGGCCAAAATAACCCTACGCACCTGTAGAGTCGACAACAGGCCGGTAGCCGCCAAACCCATCACCCGAACCTAAGGGATATCCATCCAAGAGGTCAGGGAGATGGGAAGGAGGCAAAGATTGGCTAGAAGCCCCAACCCTGAACATACCTGATGAACCGGCCGGGGACGAGGTAGTCGCCAGTGCCGGAGGAGGCACGGTTGAAGCCGCCGCGGTAGAGACCATCGGATGTGAACTCACTGGAGGTGAACTCACAACCGTGGCCACCGCTGCGGAAGAGCCCGCAGAAAAAATCACCACCGGCTCAGTGAAGGATGCGGTGAAAATGGCACTGACAGCCGGCGCAGATGACGTCACAATTGGAACAGTTGCCTCAACGGGATGAGCAACTGAACCAACACTGCAAACAGGCGCAGCCGCCTGGGTCATCGCCTCGGGTAGGTTGACCAAACCTACCGTCGTGGGTCCAGAACTGCTCCTTCCCGCACCACTTTGGAATGCGGTTGCATCCACCCCTGCATGAAGATAACAAAATATTAAAAACAATGGTGGAAAGGAATGCGGGAAAGATAAATAAAAAGTACACTTACGGGTTTTCTTAATCTTGAAGGTTCTTACGGGCGGGGACGAACCCGATGGAACTGGCCTCTTCATGCCAGTCACCGTCGTAACGCTTGGCTGCTCGGAGGTGACAGCTGTCCCAACCTCCGAGACAATTATCTCACCACCACCAGGGTTCCTCGCCGCCCCCTCGCTTTCAGTCTCGGAGTCAGACTGATCTCCTAAGTTGACGGCGGAGGTAACCTTCACCTTGCCCTTCACGGCGGCAGCTTTCTTCTTCCTCACGAAGACAGGCCCATCTACGGATTCCTCATCAGAAGATGACAAAATTAGAGGAACTCCAGCAGAAGTCTGAGCATGCAGAGGGCGAGGATTAAAGAATCCCTTACCTGGCCGCGTGGCGCTCAAAATCTCGTGGCCCGACGGGTAGACCTCCACGAACCTATCCGCAGTCTGCTCTAAAATGGGCAACTCGTTCTCGTCGAGATCACGAGTACCCAGTCGAGCGGGACCACCAGTCTCCCGGGGTTGCAGAAGCGATTGTAAGTTGTTCCCCTCTGAAAATAAAAATAAAGAAACAGTTAGAAGAAAAACCCTAAATCAGCACAAAAGACAGAGCATACCGTAGGGAGTAGAATTCAAACCGTATTCGAGGATGATAGGTACTTGCGGCGTCCCAGAACCGGCATCCTTCCATACCCGGCTCATACCGAGCATCACCATCCCAGACTCCGCAAAGCAGTAAACCGGAGTCTGGATCTGGGAGATCTTGGTAAACAATTCCGTCTCCTGATAGTTGGAGGCGTGAAGGTTGGGGAGTGCTCTCCCGTTCTTGAACGCCATCGTAATGGGGACGACGCGGGCAGAGATGTAGAAGAACTCCCGTTTCCAAGACCGAAGACTGCGCTCGGTAGCGCAGATCTTCAAACCCTTGATCCGAGTGACCAAGGTATACCAGCCCTGGATGCACCTCCAGGAGTAGAAGGTCATCAGGCGGTCGACACGGGGCTCAATGCCCAGAATGTGGCACACCCATTCAAAATGGCGGACCTTAGCGATCGCCATTGGGTGTACCTCCGTCAAGTGTACACCGTGTTTCTCCAAAACACGGTATACAAACTTCGTTAATGGGAATCTGAGATTCCCATACATGAAGAATGAGTCATAAACCCCTATCTTGCCCTTGGGGGCATCATACACCGTCTGGTGAGGCTCCGGAAACTCAGGCTCGTAAGGCTCGAGCATGAACTTCTTGACGATGTAGTGATACAAATCGACAGAAAGAGCACACTGGCACTCGCCAGCAGTACTCTTGTCGTCCTTGTCAGACGTGGACATCGGGTTCTCAGGGTATACGTCGGACTCTTCGGCAGTAACCTCAGGATCATGAACGGAAGACATGTTTTAAGGTAGGAAAGAGAACGATTTCAGGAGAATGCTCGACAGAGAAGTTAGAGTATTCGCCGGAAATCGCTTAGAAGAAGAGTGAAGTGAAGGTGTGAATTGAAATGCACCCTCTCCCCCCTTTATATACTCATCGCAATGAATGCGATGAATTTAATGCGGAGGAGAGAGGAAGCGCAGGTGCAATGAAATGGCGACACGTGGAAAGCGCAAGCTGGCAATAGCTGTCGAAAGGACGCGTGTCGTAAAATTTGCGCCCACGCGCCTGAAAACTCGCGCCCACGCGCCTGAAAAAGCGTCTAGAATGACCATATACTGTCACGTTGCCATAACTTCCTGCACATCCTGAAACCGTCAGAAGAAACCGTTAGGAGACGCCAACGTCACTTCAACAGTTTGGACTGTTCTTATCCTTTCACCAACTCTTCGAATTGCAAAAAAATTCAAAAAGATTCAAAAAAATTCAAAAATAAGAGGGAATATACCCCCTTACCTTGGGAAGCAAAAAACCATAAGACAAATGCGGGTACAGTGTCAAGGCGAAACCCTTCACATACTTAGCACTTGCAGGGAATTGAAGCCAAGAAGGACCTTATGGGCCATGCTTGCGGAAAGGGAAATAACACCTCCGCATGGAGGGAACGTTGAGAACTAGATTGTTTGAAACTTCAAGGTGGAATTGGTAGTTTAACATAACTGATCACTATGTCCAAAACTACCAAAACCTCGTGAAGAGTCTATACAAGTGAAATTCAACATTCCCGACTTGCGAAGAGGTTAAACACCTACCCGCATCATAACCAAAGATCAGGCAGAAAAGTCGGGAATTTCTGCAAGTGACATTAGGAAAACCGCGGGAAGAATCCCCACGGAAAACCTTAAAAAACAAAAACCTCTTTAAAACCCCTTGCTTAAAGTCCAAAAGTTCACCTCACTTATTAATAATTCATGAGAAGAACAATGGACTGGGGGGACTTGAAGAGGTAGGTCCCCGCAAAGCCTAGTTGGACCCGCAAGACACACCTTGAAGAGGTACGTCTGCGCAAAGACTAACTGGTCCCGCAGGACCCACCATACTCAGAGAGATGAAGACCTTACACGCAGTAAGCCAGCTGTTCCCGCAGGAAAGCCTCCCTTGGTACAGTACCCTGCCTGTTCCCGCAGCTATGGGTACAAGCCAATAAGGAAGGCTACCCGCACTAACGGTAAGGCTACACGCATAAGGCACTAACTCTTATACTTCAGCAATGTCACCTGAAGGAATGAGCAAGGCGGGAATATTCCCGCCCAAAAGAGCCAGTTCGTACGCTTCTGGAAGATCTTTTGTACTATACCTGCCAAGGTATGGCCAAAACAGACAAGATCTGACCAAAGCAGCACATGAACCAATCACAGGGTGACAGCTCACCGACAATAGTACGAGGAGGAGCACGCTTTAGTACAAAACGTCACTATCAGCCGCTGCCTACCCACAAACTCCCATCGTGGCACGTACATAGCCCGTAGTTGGTGGAAAAGGAATAGTATACAGCCGGCCATGTCACTATCAGCCGCTGCCTACCCACCAACTCCCATCGTGGCACGTACATAGCCCGTAGTTGGTGGAAAAAGAATATTATACAGCTGGCCGTACCTGCTTGGAAACCTACCTTCGGCTATAAATACTCCAACACCTTGGAACGGTATCATTATCTTATCTTCTCTAGCTATTTCTCTTAATATACACTTATATTCAAAGCAATCTAGTCTGATTCTCACGCCGGAGGGTGGTCACAAGGAGGAACCCCCCCCCCCTTCTAAGTGACGAGCTCATGGTGTCTGTTTTGCAGGTCAATAAGAATAACCATCTTTGCCGGACCTAACCCTCGTGGGAAACATCTACTTAACCCTAAGATTATCCGTAATCTGCCAGGGTCACTTAGTGTTTCTTCATCCACTTATAAAGAAATTCATTTTTAGCAATATGAATAGCAACTTGACTATTGCAATTGAGGGGAACAAAAGTAAGACCAAGAACTTAAAATACGAGAGACAAACAAGTTAGTCAAGCTAACTCATATGTCACACAACCAATTGAAATGGCGCCTTTTTCTAAGACTTTCAAGATACAGGAACTTCCCTCCAAAAAAGATAAAATATTCAGTAACAGGCTATCGTGTGTCACAACATAAGCCACAATCAATCACATTTAAACACAAGATTGAAATTAGGTTAATTATTAATAAATTGTCCATGTGAACAAGTACCCTTGACATAACGAAGAGTATTCCAGATGTCATACCCCAACTTAAGGTGGAAATGTCGGGACATGAGCTAATTGCTCACAGCTCTCAAGGTACTATCATGCAATAATTTTAAGGTGACAATATTTATTTAATTTAATTAAATATCCAAATAAATTTAAATACAAAGTACAACTCATTTGAACAAACAATCTAAGTCTTGATTATAATTTTTCTAACTTAATTCTTTACTAAGTCTTCACCAAATCTTGCAACTAGTTTATACAATAACCTGTATATGTGTATAAAATAGAAAGGTTTGTCAACAACACATGTTGAGTGAGTAAAACACCAGTTTAAGACACTACAATAATAATAATATATAATAAATAAAGAAAAATGCAAACTGTTCCTGTGAGATAAGCAATTTATCAATAGCATATAAACAAATCACACAAATATAAAGATAAGGCTAAACTGTTGCTAAGCGTCGGCCGTTGGTTACCAAAGAGGAGTTGTTGGTAAGCACGATGCTAGATGAACTGGACGATGTCTACTACAGCGGTGGTATGATCATACTATAATGAGAATATGTTGCACCTCTCCGAAATGAATTCAAATAAAGCAAGTAAGCAAATAGCAAGTTAGACATAAACTTATATACACAAAAGGATTAAACAGTTGCGGTTTGAATACAAGATAATAGATAAATATTGTAAATACGCATACGTACCCAAAATATTTAAAATAAGTAAAAAGGGGAGTGATTACTCACCTCGATGATTAATCGAGTAAACCGAGAGAATGATTAAACGAGTAAAGTTCACGCGATGAGTGATCTGACCCAAACAGACCTGAGAATTATACGTAAGAAAATAGAGTAAAAAATGAGAACGTGGCCATTGGAATCAATCCAAACATATGTATAGAACTCCGGTTATGAGATTTTCAGCAAATAAGCGAGCTTGTACTGACCATAATCCGAACAGCGAGTTGGGAGTCGGGTTTTGGTCAGTACACTCAAAATTTTAAAACAAGCAAAAAAGTATTATGGCCCGAACGCTAATTTTGATCATAAGATAGAGAAATGGAATAGTCAATCTTGTTGACTATTTTTGCCCTTAAACGGGTCGAAGTCCAATTGACATGATAAATCCCCTCAATCATATAAATTTATTGAGGGATTTTATAAAAGAGATAAAATTCTACAATATTGAAAAAGACAACTTACCCAAATGAGGATTGAAATTAAGAGAAATTCATGGTCAACTAGGTCTTGAAGCTTGAAAGTCAACGACGACTTGAAGAACTTGATTAATGTTGAAGTAACTGACAATGGAGATGGGATATTTCGAGAGATAGGGGGAGGGTGGTTGGACTTTAGTAGTTTTTAGGATTTAGAGGTGTGTTTTTTTATTAAATATTGAGTGTTATAATGCATTTATGAAGAAATCCACTCGATTAGGAAACAAAATAAGCTATTAATGAGAAAATCTGGAATTATAACTAACAAAATTTGGTTTGGACAACAAGAAAATGAATTAGTATGTTTTACAACATTAAATTTAGATATTTTGGAGCTTAAGTTTCGTTAATTTAGTCGAAAATATGCAAAACTAGTCCTTGTACTTCCATAAATGCGATTTTTAGCCGTTTTAAGCGATTTTAAATGTTTTAAACATAGTTTAACGAGTTTGAAAGATCCGAAATATATTAATGAGTCGGCTAAACAAATACAAATTCAAATACGAAAAACCCGAGTTGTTACACCAGGCAACATCTCAATAAGGAACTTGTGGCTCACTCATAAATTAACTAAGAAATTGTATAGTAAATGCCATATTAGGTCTAGTATGGGTTAAGAAATGCTTCCCAACTAGCTTTCGATGATCTAAAGGTTCATCAAGAACCCGACCTTCACCAATTTTGAATTGTATTTGCAATGGCAAAGGGGAATTGATAAAAGAAATCCTCATTGCAATAAACTCAATCAAAATATTTTCGCAAAGTTGTGTTCGAGTCATGATCACCCCAGAATCGATTTTAAGAACTTCAATCCATAAGATATAGTTAAGTGAACTAAGATCATCTGAAAAGTGGAGTGTAAGAAAGATTTCAAGACAGACATTTACTTTTCATCGTAAGGATATTTCCCTGATTATGACAACATCAAGCATTGATCTACTTCACATTTGGTCAAAATACAACCCTTTACACAACTGTAAAATGGTATATGATCAAGAGCTTTCAACTCGTCCCAAAACCCTTTCCACACATGCATAGTGTTCAACTATGCGTGTCTGCTACCATTGTGGAAACCCAAACCATCTTTGCAACATGTGTCCTCGTCGTGCTTATCCTCATCAAATACAAGCCATGTCAAATCCAACCTCCTCGTTTAGCTATTATGGATCAAATCATTCAAGATTCTCAAGTTCAAAGGTCTTACGTCACGCGCGATTAAGGATTCAAGTTACTAGAAGATTTTCGTCGCTCGTCGTATTCTATCTTATTTAATTTGATTTTTACATTGTATCGACTCTTTAATAATTTTTGGATTGATGTTTTATGAATAATTGAAGTACTAGCTATTTTTATTTTCTATGTCTCTTGGGTGAAGTTTATTTTATCTCCTACACTAGATGTCTATTATCCGATTCTTACCCGCCCTGATAAATTTGTCTTGTAATCTTATTCAAAAATTTTAATTCATTTTATTAAAAAAAATTTAATAAAAAAATTTCTTATGTTTATTGAAGGGTTGTTTTACAAAATTCACCATTTTAAATAACTAAGATATAAATTTTAGTTTATTTAAAAAGATGTCTCACTTATAACTCTTTCATCTAAAAGATTTCTATTTTACCATTGAAATTATATTTTCAAATGTTTTTGTAAACCCACACGATGGGCCAAAGCATGTGGACCATCCGACGATAAAAGTAATTATGGTCCGGAACATAATTATCAAAGTTCTCGCATGGAAATCATGCTATGTGCAATTGTGTGACATAATCTGGAATCAAAAGTAGTTTTGGGTAACGGTACAAATATTAAGATGATAAGGACATCGTTGATACGCCGCTAGTACATCCTATATATAAGTGTCATTATCGGATTTTCATTTGGAGTGTTGCTTCGACTTCTCAAAGTTCATTTGGAAAATTTAAATTTTATCTAATTGCTTTCCCTTAAAATTTAAATATATTAACATTGTTTTGTTTTAGCTTTCTCTAATTTCGGGACGAAATTCCCAAAAGTATGGGAGATTGTAACATCTCGGATTTTTCAAATTTGAATTCGTATTCGTTTACCTAACTAGGGAATATATTTTGAATCTTTCGTATTAATAAAAACTTGTATTTATTAGTATTTAACTTGGTTTAACTAATTTTTTATTTTAATAACTTTTAAACTTGTCAAACAATGCTTAGAAACCTTTAAAATCGCTTAAAACGGCTAAAAATCATGTTTATGTAAGTAAATAGACTAATTTTACCAAATATTTCTTATTTTCGACTAAATTAACGAAACTTAAGCTCCAAGATACGTCAATTAATGTTTTAAAACATACCAATTCGTTTTCTTGTTGTCCAAGCTGAATTTTGCTAGCTATTACACTTGATTTTCTCATTAATAGCTTATTTCGTTTCCTAATCGAGTGGATTACTTCATAAATGCATTGTAACTCTCAATATTTAATCAAAATACATCTCTAAACCCTAAAAACTACTGAATTTCAGTCATTCTCTCCATATCCCACGACATATCCCATTCCCCATCATCAAATTCTTCAAGATTTAATCGATTTCATTCAAGACTAGTTGACTTTGGTGTTCAAGACCTTGTTGACCATGAATTTCTCTTAGTTCCAATCCTCGTTTTGGTAAGTTGTCTCATTCAATACTGTAGGTTTTTATCTCCTTTACAAAAACCCCTAATCAATTTTTGAGATTGAGGGGATTTACCATGTCAATTGGACTCCGACACGTTTAAGGGCAAAAGAGTCAACAAGATTGACTATTCGGTATATCTATCTTCTGGTCAGAACTAGCTTTTGGTCCAGAAGACCTTTTTGTTCAAAATAGAATTTGAGTGTACTAACCAAAACCCGACTCCCAACCCGCAGTTCAAATTCCGGTCAGTACTAGTTCGCGTATTTATTAAAAATCTCATAACCTGAGTTTTATACATCTGTTTGGATTAATTCCAGCGGCTATGTTCTCGGTTTTTACTATGTTTTATTTTGTATAAGTATCAGGTCTGTTTATATCAGAATACTTGTCGTGATAACCTTGCTCGTTTATGTTATCTCTCGGTTTACTTGCTTAATAATCAAGATGAGCAATCACTCCCCTATTTTACTATTTTCAAATTCTTTTGAGGATTTTATGCATATCAAATCTTATTTTTCATACTACATACTATTCATACTAGCAAATCATGATTATTGTGTTGTTGATCGATTAAATGTTTACTTGCTAATTGCTTACTTGCTTATATGTTTGATTCTAGCAATTCAGAGGGGTCCATCTTTGATTCTAGCATGCTTGATTCTAGCATGTCGTCGTAGTAGCCATAGCCTGTTTTTGAGGCATGGTCAACTAACACCGGTTATTTGTTCATTTAGTTGTTGATACTCATGATATTGATTTGCATATTTTATATATAATATATTTATTATCAAAATCTGGTGATTACTTACTCAATATGTGTTGTTGACAGTATATACACACACACACACACATACATACGCACATGCATGTTATTCTTTGGTTTGAAATAAAGATTGAAGGTCACATAGATTGACTTTAGATAATATATAAAAAGACAACTAGTTTGATTTATTTGTAACAAGTTGAGACAATGTGTATTTGATTGAATTTATATAAATAAATTAGATATTGTCATATTTAAATCGTATGATAGTACCTTGTGAGCTGTGAGCAATCAGTTCGCGGCCCGACATTTTCACCTTAGGTTGGGGTGTGACATGATCTGGTGTTTTATCGTGGTTTAAGAGAGGGAGAGAGAGAGAGATAATTGACATGTTTAAAGACCAAAAAGCCTTCACATGTTACTCACGTGCATCAACTTAACTGATGAATTGGATGGCAGTTAGTTAAAAGAACGAAAATCAAATAACATAGCATGTAAAGGACACCGCATGAAAGTAAACATTTTAAAGGACATGATTCGTAAATCATGTATGTTTGAAGGACAAAATTTGTATTTATGTCTTATTATAATGTTGATATTTGATTCCTAAACTTTTGTAGAGCTTTCTATTAGGCTATGTGTAGTGGAGGGACTACAAATGGGGGCGAATTGTGACACGTGGCGCCCAGTCAGCAAAAGGGGCGAATTTGTTTTTGGGGTGTAATGGTGTAGGGGCTACAAATTGGGCCAACAGTATCTTTTTTTATTATTTTCTTTTTATAATTAAACTCATCAAATAAAAACAATTTCTTCAAATAATTAAATAAAAATGCATTAAAATTAAAAAGAAATACAAAAAAAATACATAACTAAAAATATAATAAAGCATATAGCTCGATTGGCGTACATGTTTAGGTTCGGGTCGGGAAATTGAAACGGATAGCTCGGTTGGTTTAGGTTCATCGGGTTCCATTGTAAGTTCACGTTCGGTTGGTTTTGCGAACCATGGTGTTGACCGAAAGGACGGAATAGGTGGTTCGGTTGGTTCGGGTTGTTTCTAGGATTCATTTTACATATACATATATATACACACACAACATATATATATACATATACATATACATATACATATACATATATATACACACACACAACACATACATATACATATATATATATATATATATATATCACACACAACATATATACATATACATATACATATATATACAATAGTAATATAATAATAATATATAATATAATAATAATAACCTTCATATCCTCTAGGCGATAATTAAACCCCACCCTGCCCCAAATCACCCACATATCGCCGGGGGGGGGGGGGGTGTTCGCGCCCAAATTCGCCCCTTTTCACCCCTAACTCACGCCTACTACAGATAGCCTTATAGAAGTATTTTAGATTATTTCCATAAAAAGGAATTATAACCTTTATTTCGTAATTGATTCAACATTCGATCTTTTGTGTCAAGAAACGCATAAATTTCTTTTAAAAGTATATACTAATGCAGATGTAGCTGATCTCAAGGCTTTTCCAGATATGTAAAAGGAATCTCACATGATAAATTGAATGAATGCTTGGTTGGATCCATGTTAATATGCCATTTTATTTGCATATATATGTGGTTTTCTTTTCATATTTTATTTGCCTTAATTCACTTTAGTTTTAATTTAAATCTACGCTAAAGAATCTGGAGCAAACCCAACACATGAAACAAGCGTGATATATTAGGTGATCATGTCTGATCCGATTACTTGAAACATGCATACTCGTTTAAGTGGTATATATACATTTTCTTTCTTTTACACTTTACGGTATAGTAATCCAGAAACATAAAACGAAACTAATAAAATCAAAGCACAAATGACAATTGTAAAACTAACATATTATATTTTGTTAATGTCTTCGATCGTTACACACGTAAACATGATCATTTTGATATTGTTGCACATGCGATGTAAAGCGTACATAAACTAAAAGACAACTTTGATGAAGTTTTAAAACGAGTCAATATATTATATCCTGCAGGTAAGATCGAGTCAATATCTTATATGTATGTCGGGTCACTTGAGGTTTAAAAAAAAATTGGTTAAAAGACATATAACTGACAAAGGCAGTGAATTTTTGGAAATGTGGGCAGTCGTCTACTTGTGGGCTGACCTTTGTGGCAAACCCTTAATCATAATCTAATCATATTTTCACCTTTTAACTTTGTTTAACTCTTTGGATTATAGTGTTTGATCTTTGGTGTCCATAGAATATTCTTTCCTTCCCCAAAGCCTTTAATTAATTAACTTTCAAGATCTGTTTGATTCCTCTTTATGTATACTTTGTTCTTATGAAATTGTTTAATTATTATAAGTAAATAACTTTATATATAAATATAATATATATGAGATTATAGTTTTTTATATAAAAAAATCTAATTAAGTCTTATAAAAAACCTAAGTCCTTTAAAAAATGAACAATTATTCATATATATATATATATATTAATTTTATTTTTCTTACGTACAAATATATATAAAAATACTTAAAAAGAACTATCAAACTACTTTTTTATGTGTTTGAAAACTTTTATTTATTTACCTACATATATAGATTAGGGCCGTCCAAACCGTTTGTTGTTCGAACTCGTTCGTCGCTACTCATAAGCTGCTCGAAAAATGCCCGCTGGTTTTTTTGCTCGATTGTAAATGAGCAAAGGACTGCTCGTTTCGGTTTGGCTAGAATATTGTTAATTTATTTTATATATAATTATATATGAACAAATATATAAATATATAGACAACACAAATAAAATATAAGTATACAATTTTTTAAACACTTTTAAATTTTTCATATTCTGTCAATTTTATAGTTTTATTAGTTCAATTCAAGTTTTCAGAATACCTAAAAGTTTTTTAAATGTTCATTATATCTCACTTTAAAATTCTTTCTCTTAAAAATTTCCAACCTATTATACGTTTGTCTAAAAAAACTAATTTGTTTACAAAACATATTATTTACAGCCTTCAAACTTGTTTCTTACTGAAAATTTTAAATTGAAAAATAAATAAATAATGCTCGAAATTGCTCGATGTTTGATCAAAAATGTTCGACTCGATTTTGGCTCGTTTTGTTTTTCGCTCAGTTCGAATTTCAGTCGTTCGGTTCGGTTTGCTTGTAAACGAGCCAAACAACGAGCAACTATTCGCTCGGTTCGGCTCGGCTTGTAAACAAAGCTATAGATTATGCATAAATTGAATATATTGTGTGTCCATAGGAGGATTCAATACATAGATAGAATAATGCTAACACAACGATAACTAATCTAGAACATTCAGTTTTATTTATACGTTTATCTAAGACTATTACATTACATTATTAAATTGATCATTTTGATAGGAATATACTCAAATTAATATATGCAGATACAATTATATGTATTTATATATATCTTTTATATATATTATATATATTTTGTTTGCAGCTAAATGTTATACCTTACAATGATTTATTGATCCCTGACCTTTTATTTTATACCTTAAGACCATTTGTAGTAGGACACTTCCCACTCTCCAATGCATCCCAAAGCGCCGGGAACACCGCCTCTAGAGCGCTTTGGAGTAGGGGAGCACTTCCCACAAAGCGCCAGGTGATGGGGAAAAGATTGGTTTTGATTGGTGGGTTGGTTTATTTTATTATTTTTAATCCATCATTAATAATATTAATAATAATGAGATAATGATTAGTACGGACTCCATCCACTATACTCATTTTTGTCAAAAAAACTTATATGGTAACGTGACGTCACACAACGTAAAATGCCCCCATAAAAGCTCAATTCACTACATACATTCTAATCACCTTGCTCCTCACCAAAATGGAAATGGCGTTTATTAATAATATATAAACGTCTACATATAAATTGGTTTTACTATAATTCTCTTATTTACCATATATGCATACGAAATTTGTTATGCAAAAAAAAATATATAAGAAATTACGTTAGTTAATTAATTGTAAGAAAAATATATATTTTAATTAAACTTTTACAATTATATCATTAACATTTATTTTTAGTAATATATAAATGAATTGTTCGTATATATTGATTCTTGTAAATTTTTGCATTACTACCTCTGATGTAATTGTGACGAAACTAATTGACATGGGTATGTTTGGTGATCCGCTTAACTTGACAAAGCCATAGCATTTTGTGATTTTGAATTTAAATTCTTATATTTTATATAATACTAATACTCAATTTAAACACACATTTTTCATTATTTGATTCTATTTCAATAAAGAAAACGTTTAATTATTATTAATCAAACACTTGAAATCTAGCTAGTAAACTTTCAAACATTTGTGAAGAGGTATGTACCCGCCTCAACACCGAGCAAGGCGGGTCAACCCACAAGATAAAGACATTATGAAGGCACAAAGCCAAAACCTATGCGCATGGCGCATACAAAACATGCTCAGGCATCATATGCCCAGGCACACATATGCTCGCGCATCACATATGCGCGCGGCGCATCAGCGCGCGGCGCATATCACATGCCCGTGTATATCGCATCTGCCCAGGCACACATATGCTCGCGCATCACATATGCGCGCAGCGCATCAGCGCGCGGCGCATATCACATGCTCGTGCATATCACATCTGCGCATGAAATATCTGCGCGTGAGAATAAAGAGAAGACCCCGCGCATCCTCAGGGTGAGCGCATATCATACGTGCACATAATCAACCTCGTCCTTATCCAAATCAGGATTAGGGCAACCTTGATTGTGCACATCAGACAACCTTCCAGAAGGCATCTTTTTAAGGAGAAAGAATATGCTGATGTTGATAGCTGCCAAATGAAAGGTCGACAACTCAGCATGACACATGTGTTACCACGTGATTACAACCAACGAGAAAGCGCCAGGTGTCCCAGAGGACACGTGGCGCAGTGCGATTGGAGGAAGCCAACGAGGTTGAGCCCAACCGGTGGTAACCCTAGCACTATAAATACAGCATCAACTCCACTTTGATGACACATTCATACTCAATCATTAACAGTTTACAAGCAGTGATAACACATTCAATCATATTGAATCACATTCACTCACAGTCAGTTACATACAATCACACAGTCTCACAACCAAAGGGTATTGAGCAATTAAGCAATACTCTTGAGATTCTCCTACACACATTATTATCTTCTCCACAAATATACTGATTCTCACGCCGGAGGGTTACCCCAAAGAGGACCCCTCTGTCCCTTTCTGAGGGGTAAGTAACGGCGCTGTTCATTTTGTAGGTGGAAGAACACTGATCCAGAAGAACCATCGGTGAAATAGTATAATCACACCCGAGGAAAGTAGATATGCTACCAGTGAGTAGATCCACGTTTCTTCAATTTGGGAAAAAGTAAAAGGTTGTCACCAAGGGTATGTTTGTTTCAACGGTTGTCTTTTTGTGGTATACTAAATTAGCTCTTTGGTCAATGCTAACAACTCGACGTTTAAAGTATTTGATACTACCAAGAATGCATGGATATTATATATATATACTAATTCATGTGATTTTCTTCTCATTAATTAGTCGCATTCTTTGTATCATACAATTTGGGGTGTTTGTGCTCAACAATTACGACTATGGAATGATTCTCTTGGAGCATATCGATATATGGACACTGAATGAGATTTGATGATCCTAATAAATTAACACACAAGGGACAAATAGTTATATACGTATATGCATGGATTCTTTCTTTATTGCCAACATACATACATACATACATACATACATACATACATACAAACGCACGGGGTAGAAAACTAGAAATACTTGTTGATACTAAATTGGTGAATATGTTCTCTTCCTCATGCATCAAGCCTATCACCATACAAATATCAAAAAAAGACAGAACAAATGGAATTAGAACATATTGAAACAGGCTAAATCAAAGCCCGGGTGACTGAGAAAAAAGGGGAGTGAGGGGTAATGAAAAGGGAATTTGGTACATAGAAGTGCAATATATATTTTGTTTTTATTTATTAAGAAGACTGATACTAACACATACAACTTTAACAAATTAAAAACTTCGGTCGCTAGAAACTTGAACATGAAAATTGAGAAAGACATGTGAACTTGAACACGACACAGTTGTTCTTAGATTGACACACGCACGACTTATCTAACCAACTTTCTTTATTTTTTGAATCTTAAAACTCTCTTTTTTAATATATATATATATTAAACAAATATGATACGATCCATCCTCCATGACCCGTCCGTAACCAACCCGTAGGAGATTGCACCCACGTTTATTTTTTCCATGTTTCCCATTTCTTTGCATGCATGTTTGTTATTTTGTTTTTCCTAATTGCATGTTTTCTTTAACTTAAGTAGAGTAGAGGAGTAGTGGGTGTAGTTTTATTTTTTTGCATTGTAGCCTATAAAAAGGCATATCAATTTACCAATGAGAGAACAGAAAATTGCAACAAGTATCTTTATATTTTTATTTTGTTTCTTAATTTCAATCGAAGATCGCCAATCTCGAATTTGGTTACTACAAATATGTTTAAACTGTACGTAAAAGGTAATTGATAATCTTCTTTTAATTTTTAAGTAACAGAAAAATAGTAAAATACGCAACCATCATATGTTACGACTTACAACATAAAAGCATATCATAAACAAATAAAAGGATTAAACGCGGTGACGGATATATGAATTTTTTTCAAGTGATGCACTAAGTTTAGATGCTTTAATTTCATAGATTCGGGTATAAGAAATTTTGGGTTGGTTTGAGGTTCGGGTCGGTTTGATGGTTCGGGCAAAGTTCATTACATATCAAAAATACGATAAATTAATAAAAGAGACAACGTCATTAGATTTAAAAAAAAACATAATATGAATACAATGATAATATTGTTTACGAATTAAAAACTAACAAATTAAAACTAACAAACTTACAAATTAAAACTAAAATTTAACAAATAACTTAACAATTAACAGCAATATCAAGAACAATTAACATTTAACAAATGAATGTGAACTTACCTTCAATGTGAGTGGTTTCAAGCTTCGAGGAAGAGTAGAATACAGGAGGTGGGTGGTCGGCCGGAAAAGCAGCATGCAGTGGTAGTGGTCGCAAAATGGTGGTGGTATGGTAGGCGTGTGTATGAGTTTCAAGAGGGGAGAGAGTAAGAGAGGTATCGTAATTGTGTACTGCGTGTTCGATAAAACCCTAAATTGATATAACAGCATAAGGCTGAATTAGAAAAAAAACGTCCAAAAAGGGGGCTGGAACCGGAATCAAACACGTGACCTTAAGTTAATAAATCCAACTACTTACCAGCTACACTAGCACTTGTAATGTAAATAGAGTGGTTCCTTTAATATTTTATATATAAAAATACACTATTATTTCGAATTTGGATGGTTCCGGGGAACCACCCATTTTTTATATGAATCCGGCCCTGATTAAACGGGCTAACCCGTGAACCCATTGGGTAATCCAAACCCAATTTGTTTGCACATTTTATTTGAAACTAACCCGAACCCTTTCAAACTAAACCCAAACGTGTCCACTTTCGTTATCTTAGGTAATCCACCTAATATTATACCCGAATACACCATGCTACTGCTTTTCCCGCTACTTTATGCACTTGTATTATCCTCGTGATTTCTTACAATGCCGTCTCTTTTAGTAGTGGTTCCACTGTCACTAAAGATTCCATTTAGAAGGGGATCATGATTCCACATATTAATATTACCCTTTTTGATGGCAAGGTTTTTTATAGAATCTTGACAGTCCCTTCTCTTAAAATCACCATAATACATTCATAACACAATATTGAAAACTAATGATATATTTTTATATCAGTTGTGAATTAAAAACAATGATTAATTTCATATAATTGCAATTAACGCTTGCATGATAAATTGGTTGTGGCTCAATGGTAGAGCACTCACTTTACTAGTGAGAGGTAGGGGGTTCAAACCTCACTACCACCAATTTATATGGGAGATATGAGGGATGACTCTGGCTTACCAGGGTTCGAGTCCTAATCTCACCCGGTTTTACCGACTCCTCACTGTCGTGCCGTTTGGCGGGTGTGGGGGTCGGGTTTTATCCGGTGAATCCCTCAATAGGTGGACCGCTAGGGGCTCCGTCCGTCCGGACTAGTGGCCGGCTCGGGCTACCTTTAGCCAATGGGGACCGCGTACAGAGTACCCGGCGTTACTTAGTTGGCCGTTAAAAAAAAAAAACGCTTGCATGATAAAGTAACTAAAAACATAACATTAACTCTCGTATCTTTTTCACTTTACTTTTATTTATTTTTTTTATCAATTTGTGTGTATTATTTAGATATATATACAATATAACACTTATAATAAATATAAAAAAAAACAAACAAAACTTTGAAGCATGTTACAAACAGTAAGATGTTATATCAATTTATAATACATATAAACGAAAGCTTTTAAAGCTCTCTGGTTATACCCTAAATTCTCTCAAGCTCAGGGTCGTCTCAATGTTCATGTAGGTCTAAAGCGAACTAAAATGTTGAGGCATTTTTGAAAAATCCATTTGATGTAAAACCTCCTCTTTTCCCGGGCTTGGAACCGACAATAATAAACTAATAAATTTAGTTGGAGTTAAATTTTATATGTTTTCTTAACCTTTTAGTTTGACCCGATTCAAACTTTCGAATTGTATCTGACATTATAAAAAAATCTAACTATACATAATCTAAGATTTTAACCATCGGTTGCCATTAGCTTTCGTCCTTATTTTTATTTTATTATTTTATTTTTTTCTACTATGGGTACCATGATACAAGGATGAATCATTAACGCATGGGCATAAGCTTCACTCTTATTTTGTGACTCATTAACAAGTTCTTAATAAAAAAAACTCAGTTTTAAAAAATGCAGTCATAACCCATATAAAATTGGAGGCCCAAAGCCATTGCCTTATTTGGCTGGCCCATGGGCTGAGCCTGCTCAAGCCACCAGATTATTTTATTTGTAAATGTAGGTTTCTCATGCATTTGACCCGAATTCACAGGTATGGGTCTCACCAAACCCGGATAACTCTTAAACGGGTTATAACATCTCATTAAATTAAAAATTAATCTTACTAAATATTTGATATAAAAATCCTATAAAATAGGTATATACTAAAAATAAATATCCATTTTTTTAGAAAATATATTATTTATTATTAAGAAACAATTTTATATTAAAAAGATATGCGGGTTATGGGTCACCAAACTTGGATAGTTTTTAAACTGGTTTTAACATATCTTTTATTTATGAAACCCTTTTAGCATGAAATCTTAAGTATATTATTAATTTTTGTATAATAAATATAAAAATTCAAAAAATATATAAATATTAAAAACGAAAAATGTAAAACAACCCCTGTAATTTATAATCAAGAAACAATTTTATAGTTAATAAAATAAGCGGGTCATAAATCTCACCAAACCCATATAGCTTTTAAAACGGGCTATAACATCTCATTAATTTACGAAACCCTTTCATCATCAAATCCTAATTACATTATTAATTTTTTGAACAATATATATAATTAAAAAATCCAAAAAAGTATATAACTATTAGAAACAGATAATATAAAACAACCACGTTATACGGAGGATAAAAGCTAGTATTTGTTGTATTTCACTTCATTTGTTAAAAGCATAATTCATTTATTTATCATAATTTGACTTTCCACATAACACAAGATGTTATCCACATCAAACCGTTGAAACATATCTAAGTTCAATTCGCATAATTAAAATGTTCTATGGTTTTTTTTTTCTGATTCTTTGCTCTTGTGTTGTTAACAAGGGTTGATTAATTGGAAAATGGGCTTGGTGTTGGACAGTAGGTGATGGGCTAGGAACTTAGTCTAGAACCCGTTATCCTCTTTTACGCTTATGTGGCTTAAAGTTAAAACATGGTCATCTCGGATATTTGTAAAAAAAATTGGGTTGAATGCGAAAATTTTTTAGGTCTTAAGTAAAAGGGACAGTTAAATTTTTAAATAGTTTTACTTGATATTATTTAGATTGTACAAAAAACATTGTGTATAAAAATAGCCTTAAATAAGTTGAGTAATTGAGTTTAAACATAAAAAATACATTCGGGCCTGGCGGGGTGTCGGGCTGGGGTCCATCGTAATTAACAAAATAATTTAAGAATAAAGTTAATAATGAACATTTACGAATTATAAAACATATTTTTGAGATATGATACGATTAAAAGTGTTGGAAATCAACAATCTTTTTCAACCCAGTTTGTTTCAAAATCAATTTTCTTTAGTTTTGCGAGTTGTTAATTTATATATCACGAAGGAGTGAAAGAAGAAATTAGAGAAGTGCGAAAAAGTAAGTTGGGGGTCCACATAAGTGTGACACGTGGCCGTGGATAGTTACTTAGTTGTATATATTCATGAACAATCACTTTTTAACATCTAATACAAAGTTGTTATTCTTATAAAATACTACCAACCCCTGAAAAACGGCCAGCTCGGTTTGTCTTTCCCAAAACTGTACTTGGTATTTCTCAAGTCGAACTATAACATGTAGCACCTATCAAGTAAATTATTCTCAGAGTCTAGAATCTGAATATCACTTTACATGTTATCAGAGCCTGTTTTGACCAGTCACGGACCCGCCTGTTACGCAAGGGGCATAATACAAAAGTTGTTGCAGCCTACAATTCAGATTTTCTACCAGCAGTTGAAAGCACATACCAGAACCTGTAAACAAGCACCTGTATAGCATTCTCTCAATAATCAGAAATCTATAAGTTAGAATATTGCATAACTCACACAAAGTAAATATGTGAAGCCAATAGTTTAATCACATATATCATTATATATGTGTAGCTCCTGTAACTAAATCATATTGGGCTGAGAGCATAAGAAATTAAGCTAAAGCAACAATATTCCTAGCAGAATTCATAATAACCGATAAATATGAGATTAAAACTGAGACTACTACGTTCATACAAGATAATATTCATTAAAAACTATCAGTTGTACACAAGTTTTCAAAATTAACTTTATTAACGTAAGAGCATCTTCAAATCCTCCAATTTGAGTTATATTTGTGCCGAAGAGACGAAGTACGAAACTGAAATTGTCCCCATAAGAAGAAATACTTTACCAAAAAAAGCAATAAGCAGTAACCACGGCAAAAAGGATCAGAAAAAAATTTGGACCATTTCTCGATTTGTGCGTGTCATCCTTGCGCAGGGGCCATGCTAATCTTCTCTGTATCGTTCCAATTTTATCGGATGTCCCCAAAGGGACAATTATCAGTTCCAGTCACCATTATATAAATCAGGTGATGATTCATTCTCTGATCGATGTGGGACAAGTTTATTTGGCATATTTAGTTAGATGTGTTAAAGATGAACTAATTTGTTAAGTATTTTAATTCTTTTACTTTATTTTTTCTTTTATTTCAACTAGTATTAAATGTAGTACTAGCAGTAGTTTATTTAGTGTCTTAAGTCTTAACAGAGTGCAAGTGTGCAACCATATCATACGGTGATATAGGCATAGGTAGCTAGTATGACTTGTCACTCCTACATAAATCCTCACAATTTAAAACCAACTTAATCCTAAAATCATCATTAATATTTATTCGTTATGATAACTATTAACTACTAATTTGAAGGACGAAAATCACCAAAAGTATTTTAATTGTTTTAAACACTATTGTACAACTTGTACAACGATTGTCTCTTTACAATGTATGATAAGTTTACTATTTTTTGTGTTTTGCTTAATTATTAAATATACTTGTGTAGTATACGGGTCTCAAGCTAGTAATTACATAAAGCAACAAAATCATACCTCTGGAAGTGAACACGCATCTACTATTCCATGCATTCTATCAAAAAATATATATATACTCATGTGCCTTCTTTAACCTCCCTATCGGTTAAGCATTCCTAAGACAGAACTTAGCTCCGTCTCCATCAGCAACCACATCCGGTATATGACAAAATAAAAAAAGCCAACAGTTTAGTCACATATATCTTTATGTGTAGTTTTTGTAACTATTATTAGGCTGGAGAACATAAGAAATTGAACTAAAGCAAACAATATTCCTAGCAGAATTATCAGCAAGCTCAACCAATCATTGTTCTCTTCACCAAAGTCTTCGGGTTCTACAACTTGAACCATTGGCGGCGATGTATCTGAAGTACCCAATGTAAAATTGAAACTACCAAGTTTAACTCAAGAATTTGTGCTGAAGAAATGATTTACAAAACCAAAGTTATGGCTGCAGCAAAAAGGATTGGAAAAACTAATGACTCCACGAGAAAATGGAAAGACGAATTGCATAAAGCATTTAACCCTAGAGTCACTTGACCCACTTCCATACTTCTGTATTTGATATTATAACATTTCAACATAGTTATGCTACCGAATAGTCGGTAATCATAAAAGTATGGCAACATAACTCACCGACGTAGTATTCGTACATTATTCTGTAACTTTATCGCTAATTTAAGTGTTGAAATCTATACCTATTAAGTATTAACCAATCAATCTAAACAGTCCGGTTTAAGTTCAGAACCCAAAACAACTTTTTAGCAGAATCAATACGCGGTTTATAATAATATAATAAGCCTGAACCAGAACTTTTACACATAGAGTGATGTATATATGGTAGCTGTATTTGTAAATCGTTGAAACCGTCCAAACCGAATGGCTGGTTTGAAATATGCGGTCCAGTTCATGGTTTGGTCTCAACAACTTAATGGCTTATAGTTTGGTTTATGGTTTGGAACTTGGAACCAACCGTCTAACCCATGAAAACCGGCCACTTGGTTTGTCTTTTCCCAAAACTGTAGTTAGTGGTCAAGCCCAAAGTTTTCATCAAAACCGGGCAAACCGGACTGTGAACAGCAATAAATTGTATAGTTACTTCAAAAATAAAACAGCAGATTCAGATTATATGAGATATTTGTATTCGAACAACTATTCTAGAACATATTTTACTTGGCATAACACATCAAGAGGTTATCAGGCTTAATATCAGCATGAATATATACACAACTTCGTCCATGAAGGTTCCAGTATTGTCACAAGAACATATTGAAATAGATCACAGAAAGTTTATATTATACTGATTTGAAAATATCATTCAAAAATATACAGAAACAATCAAATAAATGCTAGTGGTATAAATAATTCAATTATTTTGAGTCTTTCCTGCCAAAGGCAACAAACATAAATAAAGGCATAAGATGCAGTGAATGTCAAGCACGTCTAATAGGCCAGCAGCATATTAACGAAAAACGCTGCTGCCACCACCTTCAATGCCACTATGTTATAACATTTTAAATAGAGTGAATCAAAGGCTAGGTAGTTGAAAAGGTTGAAGAACGAGACAAGTTAACGAGGCTTTGATACTTTTTCCCTAAAACAATTTATTTTAGCAGTCCATTTTGGTCACATCTCATTTTGACCTGGACTTATTTTGATTACCACCTGTTTTGACCACCCGCCCGTGGGATTAATACAAATTGTTGCAAACTACAATTCAGATTTTCCACCAACACTAATTACAGCTGAAAGCAGATACTGCAACCTGTTAAGCAATATATAAGTTAGAATATAATAACTCACCCAAAGTAAATATGTGAATAGCCAACAGAGTTTAATCACATATATCATTATGTGTACCTTTTGCAACTGATGAAACAATATTCGTAATATTAAGGTATTCGGAGCAA
The DNA here is from genome assembly GCF_021521415.1 of Bidens hawaiensis. Lineage (NCBI taxonomy): Eukaryota > Viridiplantae > Streptophyta > Magnoliopsida > Asterales > Asteraceae > Bidens > Bidens hawaiensis. Next base: position 114,570 of record NW_027505667.1, on the reverse strand, counting down.
CCTGAATCAACAACGGCAAAAAGGATCGAAAAAAAAATTTGGACCATTTCTCGATTTGTGCGTGTCATCCTTGCGCAGGGGCCATGCTAATCTTCTCTGTATCGTTCCAATTTTATCGGATGTCCCCGAAGGGACGATTGTCAGCTCCAGTCACCATTATATAAACCAAGTCATGGTTTATTCTCTGATCGATGTGGGACAAGTTTATTTGACATATTTAGTTAGTTGAACTAATTTCTTAAGTATTTTAGCTCTTTTCCTTTTCTTTTTTCCCGACTAGTGTAAATATAGGTGCCTGAAACTGAGTTATATTCTTCATTAATGGGTTTTTTAAAGTTTAATTGCTTGCTTCAATAGGAGTCAAATGACCTTGATCGCAAAATAACATGTTTTGGAACCTGCACAAGCATTGCAACTTGCGTATGATTTAGTTTAAATGCCTAAGTACTTCTGTTGTCAAAGACAAACACCAAACACCAAAATCAACATCCATCGTGTACATCTGGATCTTCTTATTTGGTAAGTTTTGCAAAATTACAACTTGAATTTCTAAATTGTTTCTCTTTTATCCGTGGTGTTCACTGAAAGACTACTATATTACATCATCTTCTTTTCTAGTGATAAAATGAGTTGGTTCATTTCAATATTCACAAATTAACCATATACACATTTTTGGCTATTTGGATTAAGATTAAAAACCAAGAAAAAACTTATTATTATTTGGCTATATTGACGATTCCTATATGTACAATAATCTACATGTTGCATTGTTGCATATGATAAAAGAGATTTTGTTCCACTCGACGTATTTGTTCCGTTCACTCAATTTATACCTGCTTATTTTCAAAAATAAAATTATCCATCTTTTTACTGCCATTGTAAAGCTCTACTAGAAGAACTTAAGGATAAAAATGGCCTACAGAAAAAAAAAACCTACCTTGTTTTCAACTTCGTTCTCTTGCTTTCAATTACTCTCCTTATCTCTATGGGAGAAAGTAGAATGACCTTTAGCAATAGTATCATGATTTTTTTTATTAATAATGGTGGTGCATACATTTTATTATTCTGGTAGTTGCGCCATGACTTATCAAGTTTGTGTTATGTTATACGGAATGCGAGGAGAGGCGGACCTTAATAGGGGCGGGGAGGGGTCGTGGCCCCCTGTTTTTGAGCTTAGAACTTGATATAACCTGTATATTTTGATCTGATTTACTAGGTAGTACGGTTAAAATGAATAAATCATATAAGAAAAAGGGTTCATCAAGTATTTTTTCAGTCTGGTGGAGGTTGACGGCATGGCAATTCGATGAAGTTGTGTACGACTGTACGTCAATGGTGAAAAAGAGAAGTGGAAGGAAGAAGACAATAGACTCAGTAGGGATACACGGGTAATTTTAATAATAGCACTCAAATCTAATATTTTTATTCATTATCTTTTAATCTTTGGCAAACCTAAGAATATATGCAAGAAAACATTCTTTTACTTTCATGCCCCAATTAGTTATACATACTCAAATAATTTATATATACTCAAATGTTGCATATTTTAGTATTTAGTATTTACCATCTCATTTACACTATTATTTTATATTGATAATGATAGAGTGCTTAATACACATCTATTGGTTGTGAACGTTGAAAGTGTCCTAGGATGTATTAAATCGTTTCCTAAAGGGACTTCCTGTGGTAGAGATGGGCTTAGGGCCCAACATATTTTGGATGCCCTATGTGGGGAAGGATCCGTGATTGCAGTGGGATTGCTTAAGGCTATCAATGAGGTGGTTAACTTGTGGTTAGGGGGGAGATACCCTGTTTCTTTGGCGGAGTTTGTGGCTTCGGCCCCTCTAACGCCACTGCTTAAACCCAACAATAGGGTTAGGCCAATTGCCGTTGGCGCGATTTGGAGAAGACTTGTACCCAAAGTGGCTATGAGGAGTGTTGGGAAAGAGATGGCAAAATACCTTGGTGATTTTCAATTCGGGGTGGGGATCCCGAGTGGAGCGGAGGCGGTGCTTCGTAGCGCGAATATATTTCTTAATATGTTCCACTCGGATGGGTCATTGGCTTTGCTTACAGTAGATTTTTTTAATGCCTTCAACCTGGTAGATAGGACCACACTCCTGCAGGAAGTTCGTGCCAGATGCCCATCTATTTCCCTATGGGTTAATTTTCTTTACGGGCAACCTGCTAGCCTATATGTAGGGAATGATTGTATCCAGTCAACTACTGGGGTTCAACAAGGCGATCCTTTAGGACCCCTTCTCTTTGCATTAGCTTTACACCCCCTCATTCATCAAGTACGAGATGGTTGCAAGTTACTTTTCCATGCATGGTACTTAGATGATGGCACGATTATAGGAGACGCCATTGAAGTGGCTAAAGCCTTGGACATAATTAGATCTAAGGGGCCAAGTTTGGGGATTGAGCTTAATATTAAAAAGACAGAAGTATACTGGCCGTCATGTAATAGGGTAAAGGCAAAAGTAGGTTTATTTTCTATCGGGATTGGGAGACCGGAGTTAGGGGTAAAACTCCTTGGAGGTGCAGTTGTAACACCCCGACCAAAGGCGGATTATACATCGGGGCGCCACATATTGTTTCATTACTCGTGACACTATTGGTGTCAATATTTATTAATACACATTTTATCGCGCACGCGCAGCGGGGAAAATAAAATACATAAATCAAACATAAATCAATATATTATAAATTATAACATTCAAACAACATTAACTAGTCTTGATACATTTTAATTCTAGGTCCAAAAGTAAAAACGTCCTACGTGTCCACAAGCTCCAAACAGCTACTGCAAACCTGAACATGTGTTAAAATAAACGTCAAACACTTGCGTGTTGGTGAGAAATCAAGTTTAGTACAATACATAGATAACAATAAATCTGCGCGCAACATGTGTATGTCTGGTTTTCAACAAGGGTGTAATCTGATCGGGACCAACTCTAAGAGACAAGACTGCCAGTGCTCACAATTGAGCTCACAAACAAGACTAACTGTGCAAGTGTAACAAAAGAGAAAATCATAAACGATAGTTCTCCCGTGTTCATCTAATGGTACCATGAAAACTGCGGAATAGACCGTCAATACGGTTAATGATCCACACATACAAATAAACAGCCAAGTCTACGTCCTCAACACATGGGATACTGCGCGACTAAAGTTCATAAACAGTTTAAGACTCAAGTTTTGTATGAACACATGAACATCCCAAAGCATTTAAAATAAAAAGGGATTAGATACGAGATAACTCACTTGATAAACGATGCGGTGTAAGATAAAGCAAGAACCAACTTTAAACAAGCACAAGTTAACCTATAAATAAGATTATTGTTTTAATGATCTGTTTTAAGTCTTGATAATAAGTTAGCATAATTAATAAGTAAATTATTATATAATATATATATATTACCGGAAAAGCAGGACAGAACAGGGAGGAAGACGGAGGCAGAGAGGAAGACGGCAGAGAGAGCAAGGAGCAAGAGAACAGGAGAGATTAAGTGTTTTGTGTGTGTAGTGTTAGGAAAAATAATGTTATTATTTATAGAGAAACCCTAGGGAACACAATCCCTAGGAAAAGGGGAAAAGATCTCAAAAAGCAAAAGATTCCAAAAGCAAAAGATATCAAAAGATATGGCAGCTGCAGGGGCAAGATAAAGCTGACAGCGAACAGTAAAAAGGCATGGGCAGGTCAGATAAAGGTACTGGTCAAGCATGGCAAAAGCAGATCTCAAAAGATAATGTCAGTCACTTTATCTGTCAACCAATGGGGTTGGTGCGCATGCTGCGCCGAAAGTAACTATTCAGACATTAGATGGGTTAGGTCAACGGCTCAAAAGATAAGACAACACAAAAGCAAACGGCTAGATTAAACAGAAGAAAACTCAAAAGGGGTTAAGCGCGGGAAGGCTGAGTGCGCGAGCGCGAAGGCTGGCACAACAATCCTTAGCGCACTGCGGGAAGAATCACAAATCCTTAGCGTGCTGCGTGAAGAACAAGAATTCTAAGCGCATCGCGGGAAGAACATACATTCTTAGCGCATTGCGGGAAGAACATGCATTCTTAGCGCGCTGCGAGAAGAGTTCTCTTCACGCATCGCAGGAACAAGATGTCTTCACGCAGGCTTCCCTGTAAGGAGTCTGGCGCGTGGAGCTGCAGACATCCTTAGGCGGGAAGAACCAAAGGATAAGCAAAGAGTTAGAAGAAAAGAGGGAAACAAGGCGGAAAGAGGGAAGGAAGAGGGAGGGGACGGCGGAAAGAAAGAGAGAGAGAGAGAGAGAGAGAGGCGGGAAGGAAAATATATATTATTATTATTAAAAGTAAAATATAAGTATAAATAAATATTAAATCATAAAAGAAAGAAATCGGATAAGGGAAACGGGTACCTGGGTTGGGTCGGATCGGGCAGATGTCACAGTCTCCCCTACTTTAAGAAATTTCGTCCCGAAATTTATCTCGAAGTAGGTTGCGCAGAGAACAGGTGCGGGTACTTGATCTTCATTTGATCTTCCCTTTCCCATGTAAACTCGGCTCCGCGCTTGGACTCCCAACGAACTTTCACGATAGGGATACGACTGCGCTTGGTTTGCTTAACCTCGCGATCCATAATCTCGACAGGCTTCTCAACGAAATGCATAGATTCATCAACTTGAACTTCATCAAGTGGGAGGTGAAGGTTCTCGTCAGCTAAACACTTCTTGAGATTGGATACATGGAACGTTGGATGCACATTACTGAGCGCGGGCGGCAGGTCAAGTCTGTAGGCAACTTTTCCCACACGCGCGAGAATCTTGAATGGTCCAACATATCGAGGAGCAAGCTTACCCTTCTTCCCAAAGCGGACAACACCTTTCCAAGGCGACACTTTGAGGAGAACAAGATCACCAACTTGAAATTCGAGAGGCTTTCGCCTACGATCTGCGTAACTCTTCTGTCGGCTTCTGGCAGTCAGCAGATGATCACGGATCTTGGCGATTTTATCGGTTGTCTCTTGAACAAGTTCGGGTCCTGTGATTTGAGTTTCACCCACTTCGCTCCAACAGATCGGGGAGCGGCACTTACGACCGTAAAGTGCTTCAAATGGGGCCATACCAATACTGGAATGATAGCTGTTATTATAAGAGAACTCGATCAAAGGCAGGTGCGAATCCCAATTACCTCCAAAATCAAGAACACAAGATCGGAGCATATCCTCAAGGGTTTGAATAGTTCGCTCAGACTGACCGTCAGTCTGAGGATGATATGCCGTACTCATGTCCAAGCGAGTTCCTAGCGCAGATTGGAGAGATTTCCAAAAGCGAGATATAAAACGGCCATCGCGATCGGATATGATGCTCAAAGGAGTACCATGGCGGCAGACAATTTCCTTGACATAAAGCTGCGCGAGCTGCTCAACACGGTAGTTTTCACGAATGGGCAGGAAGTGAGCAGACTTAGTCAATCGATCCACTATTACCCAAATGCTATCATGCTTGCTTGCTGTCAAAGGTAACTTGGTAATAAAGTCCATCGCTACACATTCCCATTTCCACGTAGGAATTTCTGGTTGTTCGAGCAAACCAGATGGGCGTTGGTGTTCAGCTTTTACTTTAGAACAAGTCAGACATTTAGCTACGAACACAGCAATATCCTTCTTCATACCGGGCCACCAATAAGTAATGCGCAAATCCTTGTACATCTTATCAGCGCCAGGATGAATAGAATATCGAGATTTGTGTGCTTCACTCAGGATATCTGCGCGAAGATTCTCATCAAAGGGAATCCAGATGCGATTGAGATAGCAGAGAATTCCACTCAGATTAGGGACAAAGTGCGCTTCCGCGCCACACGCTAACTCGGCGCGAAGGTTACCATTACTGATGGATGCGCGCTGCGCGTCACGAATACGCGATTCAAGGTTGCTTTGAATCGGCGCGAAGTGAAGCTGCGTGCGCGGCAAAATACAGTTAAGCTGGCAGGGTTTTCGGCTGAGCGCATCGGCTACCACATTAGCCTTACCAGGATGATACCGGATCTCACAATCGTAATCGCTGATGAGTTCGTTCCATCGGCGTTGTCTCATGTTAAGTTCCTTTTGATCAAAGATATGCTGAAGGCTTTTATGGTCAGTGTAGAGGATACACTTAGTACCATAAAGGTAGTGTCTCCAGATCTTCAAGGCAAAAACAACTGCACCAAGTTCGAGGTCGTGAGTTGTATAATTCTTCTCGTGAACCTTGAGTTGCCTCGATGCGTAAGCGATAACCTTGCCTCGTTGCATAAGAACACAACCGAGACCTTGGTTGGATGCATCGCAATACACGACAAAATCATCATTACCCTCAGGTAGCGCAAGAACAGGAGCTTCACACAACAAACGCTTGAGCGTCAGAAAGGCTTCTTCTTGCTTCGAGCCCCAAATATACGGTTTACCTTTGTGCGTAAGAGCTGTTAAAGGCAAAGCGATCTTTGAAAAGTTCGAAATAAAGCGCCGGTAATAACCAGCTAAGCCTAGAAAGGAACGGATCTCAGAAGGAGAGGATGGCGTAATCCAGTTCTTGATTGCTTCAATCTTGGATGGGTCGACATGAATACCCATCTTGTTTACAACATGACCAAGAAACTGTACTTCATCAGACCAGAATTCACACTTGGAAAGCTTAGCATAGAGCTGCTCGGTTCGAAGCTTCTGCAACACTAACCGAAGATGTTGCTCATGCTCGGCCTTGGTCTTAGAATACACCAGAACATCATCGATAAACACGATCACGAATTTATCCAAGAAAGGCCTACACACCCGATTCATTAGATCCATGAAAACGGCGGGTGCGTTGGTTAGACCGAAGGACATGACCAAGAATTCAAAATGGCCATAACGAGTTCGAAAAGCAGTCTTCGGAACATCTTCATTGCGGATGCGCAACTGGTGATAGCCAGAGCGGAGATCAATCTTCGAGAAACAAGAGGCACCTTGGAGTTGATCAAAGAGGTCGTCAATACGCGGTAAGGGATACCGGTTTTTAATGGTGAGTTTGTTCAACTCGCGGTAATCAATACACATGCGAAACGATCCATCTTTCTTTTTAACGAACAACACCGGAGCACCCCAGGGCGAAGAGCTAGGGCGGATGAATCCTTTAGCGGTCAACTCTTGAAGTTGGCTTGCCAATTCTTGCATCTCAGCGGGTGCAAGACGATAAGGAGATTTAGCCACGGGGGAAGCGCCAGGGACAAGATCAATACGAAACTCGACTTCACGAGCGGGAGGGATACCAGGAAGATCATCAGGAAAAACTTCAGGGAAATCACGCACAACAGGGATATCGCGAAGCTTCTTTCCTTCATCGGGTTTAACCACATGGGCTAGAAATGCAATACACTTCTTCCGCAAGAGTCTTTGGGCTTCGGCGCAAGACATAAGTTTAAGACCACTGGAGGGTTTTTCGCCGTAGATGTGAAGGTCACCATTTTCTCGAGGAATGCGAATCAACTTCTTGGCGCAAATAACTTCGGCGCGATTATGCGAGAGCCAGTCCATACCAATAATAACATCAAAGCTTCCAAGAGGCATAGGGATGAGGTCGATCAGAAAATCGTTTTCGTTAAGATTAAGCGTACAATCTTTAATCACCGAGTTAATTAAAACAGTTTCACCGTTAGCCAATTCAACTGAAAAATCTTCTTTTAAATCGTTGCGCGGTCGCGCAAGCTTCTGCTCGAAGGCGCGAGAGATAAAACTTCGATCGGCGCCAGTATCAAAAAGTACAGAAGCATAAAATCCGTTAAGTAAAAATGTACCATTAACTACGTCATTATTCGCTTGCGCTTGGTGCGCGGTTATGTTAAAAGCTCGTCCACGCGTTACTTGGTTTGAAATCTGGTTCACCGGATTCGCTTGCGTAATCTGAACTTGTAGTCTTGGGCACGCGTTCCGGAAATGACTGGGATCACCGCAGTTAAAGCACGATCTGGGTCGTGGGTTTTGGTAGATTGATTGTGGGTTCTGCGGGTAGACTGGTGGTGTTGGCGCAATTGGATTGGCGAGAAGGACTCTACAGTTCTCAGCAGTGTGACCAGTACGGCCACATCGGTTACAAAGTCGACACGGGGTTTGGGTTGGGTGGTGAAATCTACAGGTTGGGCAAAAGGGATGGTTTCCTGTGTAAGGTTTCTTAGGAGGCGGGGCAGGGAGTGCTGGATTGGTTAGGGCATAGTTGTGAACTACAGGGGGAGTTGGGTAAGCTGACAGAGGGTTAGGCGCGTAAACTGGGGGTTGGTATGCGGGTTGCTGGACAATGGGCGGGTTGGTAAGCGCATAGGCCTTGCGCCTGCGCTTGAGGTTGTTACGGTTTGAGGGTTCAGGTTTGGTTTCTGCGGGTTCAGGGGCAGTTTTGGTGGTTTTGGTCTTCTCAGTTCCCCGCAGGAACAGGGTTCCTGCTCTGACATGGTTGTCGCTGAGCACAGCGGCCAACTCAATGGCGTCAGAGAGGGTAACTGGGTTTCTGGCCCATACAGAATCTTGAATTTCCATGGGGAGACCCCCAAGGAATTTCTCGATTGCTCGGCGTGAAGGGGTAACAAGGTGAGGGACCAGTAAGCTTAGCTCGTGGAAGCGCGTCGCGTACTCGCGCGCTTCACCGCTGTATTGCTTCAAGTTCCAGAATTCTTCCTCCAGGCGCTTAATTTCGTTGGGAGGGCAGAATTCTCGCGTAAGAATATCCTTGAATTCCTCCCATGTCATGCTAGAAGCAGCTTCTGCGCCACGCGCATGAGTTACTCCATTCCACCATGTAAGCGCTCTGGATTCCAGGACACTGGAAGCATATAGGGTTCGTCTGTCTGAGGGGCATTGGGTGTGGAGGAAAGTGTTTTCTATCTTCTCGAGCCACTGGAGCATCACGGTGGCTCCTTCAAGACCTGTGAACTTTGGAGGGTTACCCGCGTTAAAGGACTTAATGTTATAACTCGAAGTATTGGTATTGTTTTGGCTCAAAGCTTGGGCTATTGCGGCGGCCATTTCCTGGGAACGTTGCTGTCTACGCATGCGCGAGGCTTCTCTTCTCTGAAATCGGCGAGATAGCGGAGGCATTCTATAAAAATTTTAATTTTAGTTAATATCTTGGTTTTAGCGCAAAGTTTTAATCTTATAAAGCTTGGTTTCACGGAGTTAGATGCTATCAAAAGTTAAAGTAGATTAAATGACCCTAAATGCAGACTTAATAAAGGTAACAATTTCGAATCAAGAATCGACAATTCATGTATCACCATGACTTTCCGAATTCCCAATTTAAAATATACGAGCAAACGAGTATTGGAGATTGACGATTCATGTATCACCATGACTTTTCAATCCTCAATATAAAACATACAAGAAAATGAGTATTGGAGGTTGACAATTCATGTATCACCATGACTTTTCAAGTCTCCAACCTCAGAACATAATCGTAAATGGAAATTGAAAATCAACTATTCATGTATCACCATGACTTTTCGGATTTTCAATCCCAACAAACGAATATGTAAGTAAAATCAATAAAAATCGAAATTCACAAAAATCGAAATATCGCGGAATAAAACATAAAATCATATACTGCGCAAGCGCGAGCATACTTATAAATAACGAGTAATTAACAATAAGCGCGCAAACATGAGATTTCTCTCATGCGCGAGAAGGGACTCTTAGGTATTCTAGGCCGTTACGTCTAACCGCCTATCCTAAAGTCAACGAGCTCTGATACCAATCTGTAACACCCCGACCAAAGGCGGATTATACATCGGGGCGCCACATATTGTTTCATTACTCGTGACACTATTGGTGTCAATATTTATTAATACACATTTTATCGCGCACGCGCAGCGGGGAAAATAAAATACATAAATCAAACATAAATCAATATATTATAAATTATAACATTCAAACAACATTAACTAGTCTTGATACATTTTAATTCTAGGTCCAAAAGTAAAAACGTCCTACGTGTCCACAAGCTCCAAACAGCTACTGCAAACCTGAACATGTGTTAAAATAAACGTCAAACACTTGCGTGTTGGTGAGAAATCAAGTTTAGTACAATACATAGATAACAATAAATCTGCGCGCAACATGTGTATGTCTGGTTTTCAACAAGGGTGTAATCTGATCGGGACCAACTCTAAGAGACAAGACTGCCAGTGCTCACAATTGAGCTCACAAACAAGACTAACTGTGCAAGTGTAACAAAAGAGAAAATCATAAACGATAGTTCTCCCGTGTTCATCTAATGGTACCATGAAAACTGCGGAATAGACCGTCAATACGGTTAATGATCCACACATACAAATAAACAGCCAAGTCTACGTCCTCAACACATGGGATACTGCGCGACTAAAGTTCATAAACAGTTTAAGACTCAAGTTTTGTATGAACACATGAACATCCCAAAGCATTTAAAATAAAAAGGGATTAGATACGAGATAACTCACTTGATAAACGATGCGGTGTAAGATAAAGCAAGAACCAACTTTAAACAAGCACAAGTTAACCTATAAATAAGATTATTGTTTTAATGATCTGTTTTAAGTCTTGATAATAAGTTAGCATAATTAATAAGTAAATTATTATATAATATATATATATTACCGGAAAAGCAGGACAGAACAGGGAGGAAGACGGAGGCAGAGAGGAAGACGGCAGAGAGAGCAAGGAGCAAGAGAACAGGAGAGATTAAGTGTTTTGTGTGTGTAGTGTTAGGAAAAATAATGTTATTATTTATAGAGAAACCCTAGGGAACACAATCCCTAGGAAAAGGGGAAAAGATCTCAAAAAGCAAAAGATTCCAAAAGCAAAAGATATCAAAAGATATGGCAGCTGCAGGGGCAAGATAAAGCTGACAGCGAACAGTAAAAAGGCATGGGCAGGTCAGATAAAGGTACTGGTCAAGCATGGCAAAAGCAGATCTCAAAAGATAATGTCAGTCACTTTATCTGTCAACCAATGGGGTTGGTGCGCATGCTGCGCCGAAAGTAACTATTCAGACATTAGATGGGTTAGGTCAACGGCTCAAAAGATAAGACAACACAAAAGCAAACGGCTAGATTAAACAGAAGAAAACTCAAAAGGGGTTAAGCGCGGGAAGGCTGAGTGCGCGAGCGCGAAGGCTGGCACAACAATCCTTAGCGCACTGCGGGAAGAATCACAAATCCTTAGCGTGCTGCGTGAAGAACAAGAATTCTAAGCGCATCGCGGGAAGAACATACATTCTTAGCGCATTGCGGGAAGAACATGCATTCTTAGCGCGCTGCGAGAAGAGTTCTCTTCACGCATCGCAGGAACAAGATGTCTTCACGCAGGCTTCCCTGTAAGGAGTCTGGCGCGTGGAGCTGCAGACATCCTTAGGCGGGAAGAACCAAAGGATAAGCAAAGAGTTAGAAGAAAAGAGGGAAACAAGGCGGAAAGAGGGAAGGAAGAGGGAGGGGACGGCGGAAAGAAAGAGAGAGAGAGAGAGAGAGAGAGGCGGGAAGGAAAATATATATTATTATTATTAAAAGTAAAATATAAGTATAAATAAATATTAAATCATAAAAGAAAGAAATCGGATAAGGGAAACGGGTACCTGGGTTGGGTCGGATCGGGCAGATGTCACAGCAGTTAGCCGGGATGCTGGGTTTATCAGTAGTTTGGCCATTACCAGAGCTTCAAGAGTCGTGGAACTAATGAGATGTCTTACTCGTCTGCGTGACCCTCAATGTGAGCTTCTCTTGCTTCGCTCATGTATGGGGGTGGCTAAATTGTTGTTCGGACTCCGAACATGTCAGCCTATGTTTGTTAAGGAAGCTGACTCTGTTTTTGACAAAGGGCTTCGAGCGGCGATTGAGGATATTGTGGTATGTGGGGGTCCGTTTTTTGGGGATTTTCAATGGAGACTAGTCTCTCTCCCTATCCATTTCGGTGGTTTAGGATTATATTCAGCTGAGGATGTTTCCACATATGCTTTCGTCGCCTCGAGAACACAATCTTGGAAGTTACAGGACCACATTTTGCGTGATTGTGGTGCTGATGGGTTGGATTCCGATTTTGGGTGTGCGATGGATTATTTGCACAACTCTATTCCCAATTTTGATCTTGGCAGGTTCGTTAATAAGGACACCCCCCCTAAAGCCCAAAATGCTTTGGCGAGTGCCCTTTTATAGTAAAACCGTCCAAAGTTTGGGAGGAAAGTTTGGCATGTCCTCTCGTCAAAGAGCAGTATTAGAATGTCTTCAGGCTCCTAATGCTCAAGACTTTTTGACTGTCACCCCAATCGAAGGGTTAGGCTAGCACATGTTAGCAGGGGAGTACCGAGCCATTCTTAAATATCGTTTAATGATCCCCCTGTTCCCAGTTGATGAGCCATGCCCGCTCTGTCGTAAGGTTTGTTTAGATAATTTTGGTGAACACGTGGTTCATTGCAAAGAACTCCCCGGGTTTAAATATAGACATGATTTGGTCAGGGATGTCCTTTGCTTTTGACACATTTGAGTCTCTTGCCCCCGATGCTGCTGCGTTTCTAAAAAGAGTTCAGCGGGTCGTGCACAGTAACTCATCGACGCCGAAGAACGATAACTTTGTTTTCAGTAGGATCGGTTTTGCCATTCAAAAGGGGTGGCGGTGCAGCTTGTTGCCCGCTTACCTGCCTCTTTATTGTCATTGGATCATTTTGTTTTTAATAATAAGTTTATTTGTTTTGTTATGTTTATTGATTTTTATTATTTAGATTTGTTATGTTTTATGCAGTATTAGTTATTGGTACAAAACAATATCAACATTATATGACATTCTAGTAAAACTAAATTTGATATTGACGATACGAAATTTTTTATTACTTTGGGCTCATCCTATTAAAAAGTTCAAGCTTCGTCACAAGAACCAATATTAGCATGCAACAAGATATATGGGACACAAGACGGCTCCTACCTTTAGTTTTTAACAATTAACTTTTCTTTCATAACTTAGGGAAAAGCATTGTGTCTCTCGTGTTGCATTTTCATCGGCTATATATCTCATAGTTATTTCTTAAATAAAAAGGTTTGGTGAATTATGATGTTTTCTTCCAATTATTCCGTTATGGATATACATCGATCATCATTTTTCATTTGGATAATTTCTTATTTACTATGGACCTATGGTGGATGATAATAGAAATATATTGTATGCCCATGCATTCTAACTAGAGAAATCTAATATAAAGATTCAAAGCATATGTAGTTGTTTTATTTAACAAGATTAATCGAAAGTTATATATTCTTATATATTTTTTTTGGTGTTATTTCAAAAAGGCACGAAGGGGCCTTAGAATGATCTCTCCGCTTACTCGAAACCAAACAACTGAAATTTTGTTAGAAAACCCAAACTCGAAACCAAGGTGGTAATTGATTTAGACGGTACGTGTCAATAATTTAACCAATGTACTAGCGACCTATGATAATGAATATGATATAGGTAGCGTTAGCAGCAGTACAATGACAACAACATCAGCACTAGTGGTAATCGACTTGTCCATAGGGATATATCATAGACAGAATTATAGAAATTGTCCTTTATGTTTGTACCAAATTTCAGTAATTGTCCTTTATCTTTAAAAGTAACATAATTTGTCCTTTACGTTTCGAATTGTCACACCCTTTGTCCTTTTGGCCTAACTCAGTTAGTTTTTTTCGTTAAGTCTGATCATGTGACTTGCACATGAGGGTAAATCGGTCATTTTACCTGTTAAATTAAAATCATTTTAATAAATAAAAAAACTTAATAAATAAATATATATATATACACACACCCACTCTCTCTCTCTCTCTTTCCACTCTCTCTCCATCCCCCTCTCTCCCTCTCAACTACCAACAGCACCTCCGCTCTCACCTGCCATCATCACCGCAACCACCACCTGCAACCACCGCCAACCTTACTGGTTCACCACCACCCACCAACATCATCCCCAAATTTAAACCCTATGGCCACAATCACCACCGTCCAAGCCTAAATCGCCGACGCCGCAACGACCCTCAACAACGACAGCACTCAGATCCAGTTTCCCTCATCGACGCTAACCACGATTTGTTTCCGGCAAAGCTAATATCAGTGGTTGTTGGTAGCGAATCTAAGGTTACAACACTTTATTTGGTTAGATCGGTGTGCTTATGGTGTGTTCCACCGTGTTTGTGGTTAGATCGGTGTGCTTAAAAAAAACTTATTTTTTCGACGACGGGGCACCAAACTCATTTTTCCAGCGGGTTCAACGTTTAGTGATTGTGGTGGTTGTTTCACGATGATTATGGGTTTGTGGCAGTGGTGGTGTGGGTGGGTGTTATTATCTTGGCAGATCCGAAGGGAGTAATAAGCTGGTTTTTTGGGCGGCGGCGACTCGCCGGAGAAGACGCATGAAGGAAGGAAGAAGGGGGAGACGGGGTGGGGTGGTTTGGGTTGGGTTAAGTTATATAATTTGTTATTTTTATTAAAATGATTTTAATTTAACAGGTAAAATGACCAATTTACCCTCATGTGTAAGTCACATGATTAGACTTAACGAGAAAAACTAACTGAGTTAGGTCAAAAGGAGAAAGGTGTGACAATTTGAAACGTAAAGAACAAATTATGTTACTTTTAAAGATAAAGGACAACTACTGAAATTTGGTACAAACATAAAGGACAATTTCTGTAATTCTGTCTATATCATATGTATTCAACTATTCAAGTGCAAAAGAGTTCTACTACTTTTGATACAAACCAACTTTAGACCCATCGCTATGGGGCGCCCTTTGGGGTTTTTTTGGGCGTCGAACACCGGTGTGGGGCGCGGACGGGGGAGGGGCGATGAAGATCTGGTCGTTGCAATGGTCGGCGCGGTTGATTGAGTTTTGGTGGGCCCCCTTTCAACATCTCTCTCCATCTCTCTCACACACATACATACATATGCATATATATATATATATAGGGGAGATTTCAATTAAGAGCCCCTTTGAGTTGTAAGAACTCAGTGTAACGATTTTTTTTCGATTTTTTTACACATGCGTAATATATGTAAGTTATATACACGTAAAAAAATTACATACTTTTTTACGCACCGAGTCGACTTTTTACACATGTGTAACGGACATAAAAGTTAGTGTAACCACTTACATATTTATTCTCTCTCTTACTTTGACTTTTTTGCCAGATTTAATCTCAACCACATATTCTAATCCATTTAATTAAATATGTGGTCTAGAATTGAGTTCTTAAGTTCTTAAAACTCAACATGGTTATCAAAATATCCCTCCCCTATATATATATAGGATTAAGTTCATACGAGAAGTGATTTTAGTGCGAGAAGTAATTTTAACCAATGACATAATTTCTTTTTTTATTTTTAGTTTATTTAATCACAAGGGTATATCGGTAAATTAACTAGTTTTGTTATTTTGGTAACTAATTATTGTTAATAAAAAGTTACTAATCATTAATTTTTTAATGTTTTATTATCATTGTTAATTCTTTATGAAGTCTTTGCAAAGCTGAGTATCGATTCTGTGAACACTATCAAAATGACATTTATCAAATATTTTTGAATTATATTGAATCAAACTTCTATTAAACGTTCATTGTATTTGTTTTATTTATTTATAAAACCGTATTTAAATTTTGTTTTTTTTATCATTCAAACAAATCAAATGAAGTTTATAAATCCATAACTATTGTTTGTCCTCCGCCATAAACATAACATCCTACATCACAAATAAGTTTCTTACACAATTTTATAGTTACTATCTACACAACCAATAATAATTCTTACACAACAACATAGTTACTACCTTATACAACAAATAATAATCTTAAACAATACTAAAAAAGTAATATATGTACTCCATAATAATCTTGACATCCTACATAGCAATAAGTTTCATACATAAGTGTACTTACGTAGGTTTACATATAAAAATATCTTGAATTCCTACAAGGCTACACAGTTAGTATATACGTCCCTACACATTTAGTATATACGTACCTACACATGTGTACTTATATAGGCTTACATACAAGATTATATTGAATTCCTACACCGTATTGTAGAAGATACCCCTACACATTTAGTATATATGTCCCTACACATTTAGTATATACGTCATTACTTTACACCGTGTGGGATTATTATTTGTTGTGTAGCGTAGCAAGTATGCAGTTGTGTAGGAATTGTTACTGGTTGTGTAAATAGTAATTATGAAACTGTGTATGAAAATTATTTGTGATGTAGGATGTTATGTTTGTTACAAAAGAAATATATTATTAGTTATGTATGTATAAATTGTTTCTCTATGTTTGAAATAATATCTCTTGTTGAATACTATGTTGTGTAGTAATTAGTTGTGCTTTAAACAATAAATGCATTTTAATTAATAAAATGTTTATGGCATATGTTTTGCATAATAAATTCGGAAGAAATAGTTGATGAGACTGTCATATTGAGATTGAGGTTATAATTAGAGGATTTAATTCTTTATGAGTTACATGTTTGTGTTGAATGGGTACACAAAAAATACTAAATTACCCTTTTGGATTTAAAGTTCATTAAAAATAAGGATACTATAACTACAAGAATGTCACGTTAAGTAATGACCATTGATCAAACAAATTTAATGAATAAGATTCATTTTTTTTGGGGCATTAAACCATAGCGGGACATTTTTGGGATGAGGCTTCGATGCACTCGGTGTTTATGAACGCTGACGTGGTACGGTGGAGGGGTTTCGAAGCCCCCAACCCTAAAGGATGGTCTTATATAATCACTTTTAACATGAGGACTAGTATTACAACTTATAAAACCAGTCAAAGAAGTCCAAAACCCAACAATATTATTAAGCCTTTAAATCTCATTGGAGCGTATGATTGTGGAGCGCATAAACCCAAACGTCTAATTTTCTCCAACGGTCATAAATCAAATACCATTCCAATTTAACCTCCCACCATTCCACCAAACCCTAATCAATCAATCATTCAAAACCCCCAATTCTCCAATTTCAATTCATGAGTAACAATGAGTGTTCTTAATGAATACCCAGAAGTAATCAACAACAAAGATCTCCAGATATGGAACAATTCTGCTTTCGACGATGGCGGCGAGTCCGAAACCTTCAATTCGTGTAGTAACCCGATCAAGTCGCCTTCTTGGTTGGCCAAGAAACCGGTTTCTTCTGATTCTTTGGATTCTTCGTTTTCCAGTAAGGAAAATCAAAGCCCGATTGGGTATTCGAAACCCAAATCCTCTGTTCTTGTTAACCCGCTTCACGAATCGAAGCTTTTTAACAGTTGTTCGGTCAAGATTGACAAGACTGATGAGGAGATAGAGATTGAGAATGAGATTAGGAGATTGGTTGCAAAACTGGAGTCGATTCGGGCCGAAAGAGCCGAGAAGAATGTGAAAGTTGTTGAAAAACAGGGGAAATTAGTGGTTAATAAAAAGATTCAAGAATCAAGCTTTTCGGGAAACAAGATTCCGAGAAGAGGGTTTAGTCTGGGCCCGAACGAGATCATGTCGGCCACGGGTTCGGGTTTGAAATCAAAGCAATCGGGTGCGACTCCAATGACACAAAACCGAAGGAAATCTTGTTTTTGGAAATTGGATGATATTGATGAAGAAAAGTGTAGGGTGTCAAGAGGGAAGAATTCTAGTATGAGGCAAGCTGTTACGACTGTTGGATCAAGAAAGACGATCAAAAAGGACGATTCGATTCTGGGAAGTATTCAACCGAAGAAGTTGTTTGGTGACCAGTCGGTTCCTGCCAAGAAGCCTGCAAAACCGGGTCGGGTTGTTCCAAGTCGGTACAACCAGGCGACGGTCAACTCATCGATGAAGAAGAAGTCGTTGACCGAGAATGTGGACCGGAAACCGTGTGGTGGGACCGAGGGTCGGGTGAAGAAGAAGTGGGATATTCCGAGTGTGATTGTGATTCCTAAAAGATTGAATCTTGATGTTAATATGGATGAGTGTGAGAATGTGAATGAGGAATGTGTTGATGTGGTAAAGCCCGAGGTGTTATTGCCTCGGATTCGGGTGGTTCGGTATGTGGAAGAGGCGGGTCGGGATTCGGGTCCTGCGAAACGGGTGGCTGAGTTAGTTGGGAAGAAGTCTTACTTTGATGAAGCAACAGATTGTCAAAAGTTGAGTTTTGATGAGGATTGAGGTTATGCTAGCAAATGTTTTTTTTTTGTTTTTGTTTTTTCTTTTTGTGAATTGTGATGAATTGGTTGATGAAAGCAAAGTTTGATTTTGCTTTCTTGAATGTTAATGATGATAATGGTAATAATAAGGTGATTTCATTACAATTTTTTTGATTGATATTCACTGTTATGTTAACATGTTTTGAAATTTGAAGGAATGAATTTTGAATTAGTTACTCTTCAAAAAGTGTTATGTTATGTATATCTGAAAAGACGAGAATGCCCTCACTATTTGTTTTAAGTTACTTTGCTGCTTTTTGAGTTATTGCTTGAAGTTTTAAAAGTTCCCCTTAAAAGATCTAGAAATCTTTGACTAATTTTGTATAAAACTTTGGTTTGGAAAAGTATATATAAGCTTTGTTGTTTTTAAAAATTGCATTAACCTGTGGACTTGTTGTCGTGTTCTAAGTCCATTAATATTGAGTGGATTGGATGGTCTATATGACATCAGTCTGAGCAAAATCATTATGATATCGATCCATGGTCAATACATGAGCCATTCTTGAGTTGTTGATTGTTTAAAGGTGATTTGGGAGCATAACAGAATATCATATCATCAACTTTGGTTTTTATTTAACTTACTACATGTATTGATTTTATCATCTTTAAAAGCGAAATAAACGAATAAGCGTCTATGAACAATTAGACAACATTTTGTTGTATAATTTGTGTATCTTGATGATGAATTCGATCAAATATTCAAATATGTGATCTTGTTTTCAATCTTCATAAATAATAAATTATCAATGACCTAGTTTTTTTTAACGACCAACTAAGTAACGCCGGGTACTCCATACGCGGCCCCATTGGCTAAAGGCAGCCTGAGCCGGTCATGAGTCCGAACGGACGGAGCCCCCATTGAGGGATTTTCTGAATAAAACAGGACCCCCACGCCCGCCAAACAGCACGACAACGAAGAGCCGGTAAAACCGGGTGAGATCAGGACTCAAACCCTGGCAAGTCAGGGTCATCCCTCATATCTCTCATATAAATTGGTGATAGTGAGATTTGAACCCCTACATCTCACTAGTAAAATGAGTGTTCTATCATTAAGCCTGAAGAAACACTAAGTGACCCCGGCAGATTATGGATAATCTTAGGGTTAAGTAGATGTTTCCCACGAGGGTTAGGTCCGGCAAAGATGGTTATTCTTCTTGACCTGCAAAACAGACACCGTGAGCTCGTCACTGAGAAGGGGGGGTTCCTCCTTGTGACCACCCTCCGGCGTGAGAATCAGACTAGATTGCTCTGAATATAAGTGTATATAGAGAGAAATAGCTAAAGATAAGATTATATGAGATGCCGATACCGTTTCAAGGTGTTGGAGTATTTATAGCCGAAGGTAGGTTTCCAAGCAGGTACGCCAGCTGTATAATATTCCTTTTCCACCAACTATGGGCTATGTACGTGCCACGATGGGAGTTGGTTGGTAGGCAGCGGCTGATAGTGACATTTTGTACTAGAGCGTGCTCCTCCTCGTACTATTGTCGGTGAGCTGTCACCCTGTGATTGGTTCATGGGCTGCTTTGGTCAGATCTTGTCTATTTTGTCCATACCTTGGCAGGTATAGTACAAAAGATCTTCCAGAAGCGTACGGACTGGCTCTTTTGGGCGGGAATATTCCCGCATTGCTCATTCCTTCAGGTGACATTGCTGAAGTTAGGAGTTAGTGCCTTATGCGTGTAGCCTTACCGTTAGTGCGGGTAGCCTTCATTCTTGGCTTGTACCCATAGCTGCGGGAACAGGCAGGGTACTGTACCAATGGAGGCTTTCCTGCGGGAACAGCTGGCTTAGTGCGTATAAGGTCTTCATCTTTGAGCATGGTGGGTCCTGCGGGACCAGTTAGTCTTTGCGCAGACGTACCTCTTCAAGGTGTGTCTTGCGGGTCCAACTGGGCTTTGCGGGGACCTACCTCTTCAAAGCCACATCCAATTTATATATATATGAATTTTTAAGTACTTTCTGATAAACCTAGGATAAGTGGAGTTGTGTTTGTTTTTCGTGTAAGGCATTTGGTTTTAATTTTAATTTAGACGAAATTCCCAAAATAGCCTATTTATTGAAGGAGATTTCAAATATGTTCCTTCCAAATTAAATTTCCAGGTTTGCCCCCAAGCTATCTCGCCGTCGACGACCTGTTAGATTATCGAGACGACAAGTAAATTATCCAACGATAACGCATCGTGACCTATCTGCTTTAAGTTTTTAACCGCTAACGCGTCGTGACCTACCTGTTTTAATAACTAATGTGTCGTGGCCTACCTGTTTTAACTACTAACGTGTGACATACATGTTTTAAATACTAAAGCGTCGCGGTCTCTCTGTTATTTAAAACAGGCAGGCCACGACGCGTTAGCAGTTAAAACTGATAGGCCACGACGCGTAAGTAGTTAAATTATGTAGGTCACAACGCGTTACAGTTGGATAATTAACTCACCGTCTCGATAATCTAACAGATCGTGGACAACGAGATAGCTTGAGGACAAACCTTGAAACTTGAATTGGGATAGACATGTTTTGAATCTCCTTCAATAAATAGATCATTTTAAGAATTTTCTTTTTAATTTATTATGCAAAAAGTTTTATTCTATATCTCTAGTCTTGTTCATCTTTCTCTTTTCTTGTGAAGAAACCATAACAATGTGTTGATTATTGTAAGGATAAGCATTTTCGATACCGATACTGATTGGTACCTTTTTTTTCGGTATCAGTACGGTTTGATATAGGCTCGGTATTTTTCGAGTTTTACACGAAACACCGGTACTAAACCGAACATTTAAGTACCATGACTTGTCTTCTTATGACTCATGAATCAGATATATTCGTTTTTTGAAAGAACTGTTCAAGGAAAAAGCAATACCCTCGCGCACTACTGGTTGATCCTCAGACCTGACCCCATCTTATTCCATAAAATAAATGGATTCTTAGATCTTGTTCATAAGATTAAGAAAAAGAAAGAACTCTCTTTCTATTCTAATTTCTAATTTTTATGTATACTAAAATGACTAAGCTTTTTTCTATTTCTTGGTTAGAAAAAGATAGTTTCCAATTTTTTACTTCACTTCAATACTCAATACCGGTACCAAAATACCATCCCAATTTATATGCATAGCACTACACAAATTTTGTACATCAACTTACGTATTAAGTTCTTTTTCTCTTAATGTAAGGTTTAAGTTTTGGAATTTCATATAACCATATCTTTAGAAAATGTGCTAAAACAAAAATTTTGGTTTTAGAAACCGATCAGTTTCACTTTACGGTTTACGTGTCACGTATGTGTTTGGTTCAGTTATGGTTCAACTTTCGGTTTTCTATTTGGGCTTTTAAGAAAAGTTGACCAAAATAATGAATTTAGTTTGAAACTTAAATTTTTTACTACTTAGCTTAAAACATTTTTATCCAAAATAACAAATTTAGTGTAGAAATACAATAACAAACACTCAAAACAAATTTGGTAACACTCAATTAGTGATTTCATTGTATTCAAAATTAATAAAACTTTATTTTCCTTTCTCACTATCTTCATGGCCCTTGTGACTTTTAAGTTGATTATGATCAACCAAACTCTAAAGTCCATGTATTTTGGTTCTTTTTGTTCTATCTTGTCACAATGTGTTAGTTTTTATGTTTTGAACAATGTATGTAGAGAAGAAGTATAGCCATATCTAATGCCTATGTTTATTATCTTTGATTTGTGAAAATCTATCAGTAGTTATCGTCTTTTGATTGTTACAATTTTGGTCACTTACAATACAAATAATTAGTGTATTATCATGTTGATCAATGCAGCACCCATTCTTATTTTATCAATTGGTCTTGTTTCACCTCATTACGAGACTTGTCATTTATATGGCTTTGTAATGTATAGTGTTCACTATTTCATACAACCTTTTAACTATGTGTGTGTAATCCCGTACTCCCACATAGTCCACATGTTTATAACCTAGTTAATACAAAATATCCAGAAGATGATCAGTTCAGACATCTATATAGTTTCATTTTGATTACTCTGTACTATTTCCATTTTCCTACTACGCCCTGCTTGTGGTGCGCGCATATAATGTATATATGTGTGAACCCTCGGGTGGGCAAAAGTAAAATTGCACTAATTTTGACGTTATTTTACTAATCTTGTGAAAATAACGTTAAAAGTGGCGGAAGGTTAATCAGGCATCATGTGGTGGCGTTGATAGCCGAAAGACAAGGGCACATGCACCGATCAGCCGGTGTCCCGATGATTGAGTGCTATGTGCCTTATGTCCAAGGCTTGATGCAAAACTACTATCGAGCCGGGGGTCTCACCGGAAGCAGCCTCTCTATCCCTATGGGATAGAGGTAAGGCTGTCTACATCTTACCCTACTCAGACCCTACCATAGCATTGCTATTGGTGGGATATACTGAGTACGATGATGATGATGATGATGATGATTTCCATTTCCCTGCTCTTTAATAAAGATACTTATTTTGAATTGAACCTACTTTAGCAAAGGAGAGTATCATTTAGTGAGGCGTCGATGATAAGAGAGGTGTCATACCATATGTTAATTTCTGGTGACCTTTTCTAAACAGCAACAGAATGTTCACGCGCCAAGCCGAAACAAAATAAAAAAAAATATTTATGAGGACTAGAACTTGGTTCAACACATGTACAGGTTAACGAGTCTTGTAGTTTTCTCTCACACACACGCAACCAATGGCGAAGTTTCATTATGGCCAGGGGTGGCCCCGCCCCCCTGTTTTTGCGCAGTAGTTTAAATGTGTCCGTTTTTCGCCCGAAAATTATTATGTAGTGTAAAGTTACTCGTTTTCGCCTAAAAATTTGAACCCGACCTCCCTATTTTTTTTTCGCGGTAGTGTAAATGTATCCGTTTTTCGCCCGAAAATTTAATATGTAGTGTAAACATACTCGTTTTCGCCCGAAAATTTGAGCCCGACCTCTCTATTTTATTTCATAGTAGTGTAAATGTATCCGTTTTCGCCCGAAAATTTAATATGTAGTGTAAACTTACTCGTTTTCGCCCGAAAACTCCCTTTTTCCGCAGTAGTGTAAATGTATCCGTTTTTCGCCTTTATACGTAGTTTAAATTTACCCGTTTTCAGCCAAAAATTTGAGCCGTCCCCTCGTTTATGATTTTTTTAAAATACATTTTGAGTTCCCTCGACGCTGAGTCCAATGTTGTTCTTAAAACCCTCTATAAACCCTAGATTCTGAAATAAAAATTAAATTGCAATCGAAATAGATGCTCTGTGCTTCCAATCGATTGAAACAAGTCCGATGGAAAACCCCCAAATTATTATTATTATTATTGTTCAGGTACCCAGATTTTGATCGTACAGGAATAGGATCAGACTTCACTTTAAATGGATCCATTTCTCACTTCTTAAACACTGTAAGTCGCCGCCGTTAATTACTTTTACCATTTCAATCTAGGGTTTCTGTTTCTCCACATTCACATTCAATTTAGGCTTTGATTGATATCTACTACTATATATATATATATATATATATATATATATATATATATATATATTCATTTCCAGCATATACACATGTAGAAATGTTCAAATCTTTATAATTAGTCAGTGCTGTAAGCGAACCGAACTGAACCAGCATATACACATGTAGAAATGTTCATATTCGTATGCTAATTTTACATATTAATTAATTACATAGTACTCATATATTTTATTGTTCTATAGTAAATAAATTTGCACAAATCTATATGATGAGATTATAAAAGTCACTAAAAACCTTAATGAACAAACATAAACAAGCAATCATTAATGACCATTGACGTAAACGAGCACATAACGTTCACGGACACAATTGAACGAACATAGCCTTTATTCGTGTTCGTTCATTTAGTTAATCGAACGAAATCCCTTGTTCTTGTTTGTTCATTTATTAAATGAACGAAATAAACGAACTTCTCGCCGAACAGTTCACCAAATGTTCGGTTCGTTTACAGCTCTATCTATGATTAAAAGTGTGTTCTTTTTTTCTAGAATTGCTTACATATGTTGAAACACAATGTATATTTCTTATTAGATTTGTTATGCAACTTATATTTGCAGAGACACATGACAACGACCGCGCTTACACTACAAGTTTCATGGATACATTCACCATATTCCACATTCAGAACCCGATCGTTTGTAACAAAACCATCAACCGATGATGAAGAAGCAGCCTGTCAAGCATTAGATGAAATCAGTCTTAAATTACAAAAATCCCCCTCCTCCGTTAAGGATCTGTGTTATAGTCACATTAACAAACTCTGTAAAAACGGAAATTTACAAGCAGCTGCCAGGCTATTAGAGTTATTACGTGATAAACACGCGATTAACAGTATTCCAGCTTATAACCTCCTTCTAGCTGCAGCGTGTGAAAACAATAATACACAGATTGCATTACATGTGTTTAAAGACATGCTAGTTAACCACCTACAAATGAACTCAACTACCTTTTTCAATATTGCAAAAGCTGTTTCCAAGAGCAATGATTTAACATTGGTTCATTCTTTCATCAAGGAAGTCTCGCAACTGGTTAATGAAGCAAGTGTTATTATTATTATTAACCGGATCATCTATGCGTTTGCAGATTGTGGGCATGTTCATAACGCCTTGCTTGTATTTGATCATATGAAGAGATTTAAACTAACCCCGGATTTGGTTACTTATAATACCGTGTTGGGAATATTGGGAAAAAGTGGACGGGTGGATGAGATGGTCGATGTGTTTGGGTCAATGAAAAAGGCGGGTCAACACCCTGACATCTTTTCTTATAATACTTTGTTGCATAGTTTGAGGAGGGTCTGTAGATTTGATTTGTGTGTCGAGGTTGTTAAAGAAATGGGGGAAGTAGGGTTGCAGGCGGATTTGATAACTTACACTGCATTGATAGAGTGTTTTTTTAAATCGGGTAATATTGAAGAGTCGTTGAGATTGTTTGAACATATGAAGAGTGTGGATGTTCGCCCCTCGATTTATGTTTATCGGTCAGTAGTTAATAATTTGAAGAAGTTGGGTAAGTCAGATTTAGCATTAAAGTTCTTGGAAGAGATGAATGAATGTAAGGAGGATCTTGTTGGTCCAAAAGATTTTAAAAAGAAAAACAGATAATAGAAAAATGGAAATGCATATTTTCTTGTTAATATGTCTTGGTTTTTCATCAATGGAAGGAGTATTTATTTGATTTTGTAAGGTTTTATTCATTCTTTTGTGGTGCCTGTGTCTTTCTATTGTGACAAGTTTTTGTAGGTTGAATCAGACACTCCAGCAACAAGTGTCGGTGCTGTGCTAATAGATGATGACCAACAAGAAATATTTTATTTTCTTTGCTAGTTTCAACTTTGTAAGCTTTCGCATTTCGTGAGTTTACATCATTATATCTTTGTAGACAAACTATGTGATAGGTTCTGCATATAAAGTTAAATCCTTTAGTTTGATTATATATATGGTCCCATTTAGGCCCATTATAGTTGATAGCTGGTGTTTGTTTGATGAATGTGATTTGATTTCTTTATATGCTCGGTTTAAAGCTATGAGTCGTTTTAGGTCTCAAAAACCAAGCTGCACGCCCCACATACACGAGGAATTGCTGTACTAACCGGTTATGTGGTCTTTACAAGAGGTATATTTGAAGTACCTTAATGCTGAATGTAGAATGTTACACGCCTAAACCTAAGTCTGTATCAGTTATATTGGCTATGTTTACTTCTTTGGTCTCTAACTAAACACGCCAGTCATTTAGATAGTTTAAGTGGGCATAAGCCTTGTGAGTTGCAGCGGGTTTCTACTGAAATCAACACAGCTGGTGCAGAACTTAACATTTCTATAGTTCTATTTCAGTTTGATTCATATTATATAAACTTTGGCAACCTCTTTATAGAAGAAACATCTATAAATTATAAAACCGTGTATTAAAATCAGTAGAATAACTATTACACGTTATTTCTACATTATTTAACCTCAACATGATATTTAATTTTATAAATAAATTAATGTTTTACCCAGCGTATTGCGTCGGGTGGGGTCCGTAAAACACGGGCGGTGATAAACCAAGCGTTGTCGGTCCTGGGTGGTGAGTCGATGCGAATTCGGACATTATCGGTTACGCTCGTTACGGTATAGATGCCGTTGGTTAAACCTAAACGTTAAAACCCAATAAATTAATTCGTCAAAGTAAAATATAAAAAGATTTAACATATAAACAAATATAATATTGGACGTTTATTTGGTCGGTAAACCCAAACGTTGCCGGTCCTGAGCATTGAGGCGGTAACGCAACATGTATTCGGTTAATTTCGTTATAGTATCGGAGCTAACAAAACGAAAAAATATAAAAATTGAGGTGGACCAATGGGATACATCGGTTTGTCGGTAAATCCTCAAATGTTGTTGAAATATTTTGAAGAGTAAAGTGTCATTTTTGTCCTTATGGTTTGGCAAATAATGCGAATTTATTCCAAGAGATTTATTTTTTTCACATTCACGTTTCCCATTTCTTACCAATTACATCCAAATCACTAACTCCGTTAAATTTAATCGTTAAGTTAGGGATAGATATGTCTTTTCACTTTTTCATTATTATAATACTTATTTTAGTGAACTGCGGGTTTCGTCCGTGTCGCTTGTCCAAATTTGCGGTTCTAGTCCAATAGTTTCAAGTTTGCAATTTTCGTTCTTGTAGTTTCATTTTACTTGCAATTAAACACGAATTCATTAACCCCGTTAAGTCTGGTCGTTAACTCATCTACATGCCCTCACGTGACGACCAGTTTTGTCGTTTTCACCCCCAAATAAACCTCAGCCCTAACTCGCAAGCCCTCTCACGTGAGGTGATGGGGTCTATTCGGGAAAAAAGGGGATAAAGTTAAGAAGGAACAAAACTGCCCCTCACGTGAAGGGCAAACCAGTTGATTTAACGACCATACTTAACGAGATTAGTGAATTCCGGTTTAATTGCAAGTGAAATGAAACCATAGATTGAAAATTTGATACTAATGGACTAAAAGCGCAAATTTGGACAAACCACATGGACGAAAAACGCAGTTCACTGAAATAAGTATTTTAACAAAGAAAGTGTGAAAAAACATGTCTAGCCCTGACTTAATGACTAAATTTAACGGGGTTAGTGATTTGGATGTAACTGGACGTTGATGGTCACTTATTTGGGCTATAAAACGTAATGGGCTGGGCCTCGTTGAAGAGAAAATAAACCCTAGCAGGTATAACATTGAACTAAACTAACGATAAAGCTATACGGCGGACGGCCTGCTGACACTTTGATTCATCATCGTTTGTTTCAGCAATCTGCTTATTCAATCAACAATGGTAAACATTCTAAGATTATATATTGTATGTGGTTTATATTATATTTGGTTATGATGATTTTGTGGTAAATAAAATGTAGGCTTCAGAGAGGAAACAGGCGAACCCTATGAGGGAGATCAAGGTTCAGAAGCTCGTTTTGAACATTTCTGTCGGAGAAAGTGGTGATCGTCTCACACGTGCTGCTAAGGTTATTATTATTATTATTATTAAGTTTTGATTTTGATTATTTGTGTTTGTTGAATATGAATTATTTAGGTTTTTGGAGCAATTGAGCGGCCAATCTCCTGTCTTCTCTAAGGGTAATTATTATTATTATTATTGTTATTTGTTTTGGTTAATTTTAACTGTATGTTGCTTTCTTTGAAATTGATTGGATGAATGGCAGCTAATAGAATAATAAATTTTTGTGTTTTTTTTAGTTTAAGAAAAGTTAAAATATTGAGGTTTGTTGTTTGATTATTTGATGTTCAATGTTTGTGCTTGGATTGGTTTGTAAACGAGTCGAGTCAGCTTGGTTGATAACTGTTCTGAGCCAAGCTAGCTAGGTTTGTAAATGAGCTGATTTTAAGCTAGTTTTATTGAGCCACTAGCTATTTAAGTTTAAGCATATCTAGACTTAGCATTAGCAAGCAGGCCACATATGTGTGTGTTTGTCTGTATATATATATTTATAATTAAATATATTGGAAAGAAATATTTTGCGCCTAGCAGAGCTCGCTCGATTTGTGAATGGACTGATTTTTAGCTAGCTTCAAGCTATTTGGGCATCTCTAGTTATCGATATCACCTTCCTTTAATACCGTCTTTCATTTAAAAAACACTATTCTGAGTTTTAAGTTCTGGGGTTCCTTTTATCAGGGTACTTAAATGGATAAATGCCTAAAAGCTTATATTATGTATGATACCGCATAAAACAGTACCCTTTTAATGTCCTATGGCTAGTATGTATAAATATTTGTATATTTGTTAATATCGTGTTCTTCATGTGCTTTTCATGTGTCTTGTGACTTTGTTAAGTTAAAGGTTTATCCAACATGGGTACACATGATGTAACAATTGTTTTGGTAATGGTTGTATAATATGTTTGTTTGTCTTATGGTGGTTAAGTCTGTCTATCTAATTATTAACTGTTATTGTTTTGATAAAACAGCAAGGTACACGGTGAGATCTTTTGGTATCAGGCGTAATGAGAAGATTGCATGTTATGTCACTGTCAGAGGAGACAAGGCCATGCAGCTTCTTGAGAGCGGTTTGAAGGTTAAGGAA
This sequence comes from Bidens hawaiensis, assembly GCF_021521415.1. Classification (NCBI taxonomy): domain Eukaryota; kingdom Viridiplantae; phylum Streptophyta; class Magnoliopsida; order Asterales; family Asteraceae; genus Bidens; species Bidens hawaiensis. The sequence goes on along the minus strand of NW_027505667.1, from coordinate 85,771 downwards.
TATGAGTTGTTGAGGCGCAACTTTAGTGACACCGGATGCTTTGGATTCGGTATTCAGGAGCACATTGATCTTGGGATGCTTTGGATTCGGTATTCACTACATGTGTGAACCCTCGGGTGGGCAAAAGTGAAATTGCACTAATTTTGACGTTATTTTACTAATCTCGTGAAAATAACGTTAAAAGTGACGGACGGTTAATCAGGCATCATGTAGTGGCGTTGATAGCCGAATGACAAGGGTACATGCACCGATCAGCCGGTGTCCCGATGATTGAGTGCTATGTGCCTTATGTCCAAGGCTTGATGCAAAACTACTATCGAGCCGGGGGTCTCACCGGAAGCAGCCTCTCTATCCTTATGGGGTAGAGGTAAGGCTGTCTACATCTTACCCTCCTCAGACCCTACTATAGCTTTGCTATTGGTGGGATATACTGAGTACGATGATGATGATGATGATGATGATGATGATTGATCTTGGGATCAAGTAAGTAATTCTTTTAACCCGAATTCTATGCAAAAGTTGGAACATTTGCAGCCCAACTCAACTGGATTATTAACAATTAATTTCTTTGTAGGTATGACCCGTCAACTGGCATTTACGGTATGGATTCCTTTGTGGTTCTAGAACGCCCGGGTTACCGTGTGGGGCGTCGTCGTCGATGCAAGGCTCGCGTCGGGATCCAACACAGGGTGACCAAGGAAGATGCAATGAAGTGGTTTCAAGTGAAGTATGAGGGTGTCATCCTTAACAAGTCTCAGCAAATTGGAGCTTAGATTGTTGTTGGTTTTGTAAAAGTTTCAACTTAAAAAAGAGGGTTTGATAGTTTTTATCAGCCATGATATTTGGTAGACTTGTGTTTTGGACCCTTTTTGAAGCTCAGTACTATTAGTTTTTATTAAGATTGTTATGCAAAAGATGATGAGTTATTACTTATTACTATTGAACCCATAAAGATACTGAACTTTATTAACCAGCTTATCCTTTTGGAAGGATTTAAAATAGTTGACTTTGATTCAGTCAAAGAAAAATTAACGTAAGGGAAATTCCATGCCAGTTATCATATTATTTTAAATAATAATACTAATTAACAGCTCTATATTGGATTATTGTCACTAATTTTGCAATGCTCTCACTCTCATTAGCATCATTTATAGTATTGAAAGCTCTTTTTGTTGTATTACATAAAATCTTACTAATGTATTTATAAGAATTTTACATGTAGTAGGCTTATAACCACAACATTCAAAGGAGTCTTTTTTGTATAGTTGTGGTGGCGAGACGGTAGTCATCTTTTAAAGAAGTCTTAAACCGCCTCCACAAACATAATTTACTTCGTTTTGTTTTGTTTTGTTTAACTCTAAAGTATTACTAGCAACATTTATAATAAGTGATACAAAAGTCCATCTTTCTTATTTAAATAACTTAAATGTTCAAATGATGCTGTAGCATCCGAAGATATTTAAGTTTGAATTTTGAGATTAATTTCAAATGATAACATAACATTCGAAAATCTTTTAAGTTTAAATTTTAAATTTAATTTATTTATTTATTCACTTTTAGTTGGTTTACGTGTTGACAAATCATAAAGGTATTAATTTGTAAATATGATATTTCGATTGGTATATATTTTTCTTTTAAATTCATTGGCGTATTAATTATATGCAATACAACTTAAAGAGGGACAGAGTTATAAAGGTGAACTAAGCGGAACAAAAGATGGAGCCGACACAGAAGCCAAATTGTAGCGGGTTGGTGATGGCAGCGGTACCGAAGCCGCCGGTTGGAAGACCGGGAAGAATGGTGCAGCATGGGCGGGAACACCGTTCTTCCGATCCTCCAACTGGCGGGACCATTTATTCTTTCTTCTTTCATGGAGTTGGCATCATCAACATAACTATGTAGTATTACACACTACAACATCATATATAAATAACATATATATGAGACATACAAAGTGATACAGCATATCTAACGACTGATCTAACAATTTTGTCACCTGTTACATAATGAATGATTTTAGCATGAGGACCCATAATGTCAACTCTTATGTCACAAAGAATAATACAGCATAACCTACAAATACTTTTGCATGTTCTTAGATCATGAATTACCAGGACACAAAAACATGCGTAATTCAAGACGAACCGACATCAACAACGTTAGAGCTCTTCACCCGAGACCTGCTCAGTTCTTGGATTCCCAACCACTTCCGTATATATTCAAATACAGCTTCAATAATTTGGTTTAACCTAAGTTGATAATGTAAGTAGTTGTGTTGTGTTTAATGAGCGATTCTTGGTGACCTAGGTTAAATCTGTATGAATGTTTTGGGTTTTGATATAAGTAAGGGTTTTGAGTGGAATATACATACAACACGTATTATGTTAAACGTACGGTTTCCATAGGTTTGCCTTAAAGGTGATTTACACTAATATTTATCTTAAATGTATGCGCAGGGTTCGATCTCATCTCAATTACATACTCCAGCTCGAAGACTGTTTGTGGAGAATTTTCGACCCCCGTTCTTTAATCCGTTGAAACCGAGTTTTTCTATAAATTTCCAGACCGCGCGAGTTTTGCCTTAACTTGTCGCCTTCTTTTTAACCCGAAGTCAGTTGACTACATATGAAGCAAAAGCTTGTTTGATGCAACGACATGCTAATTGAGATGAGATCGAAGCCTGCATACATTTAACATAAATATTAGTGTAAATCACCTTTAAGGCAAACCTATGGATGAAATAACGTTTAACATAATACGTGTTTTCCACTCAAAACCCTTACTTATATCAAAATAGTCGTTGCTATAGGGTTCGTCATATCAAAACAAATTTCTTGTAGTGGCAACCTGTTACGCCCTCATTAAGATGACGACTCTCAATGGCTAATAATTGCAGTTCATATCCGATGATGATGATGGTGACATGCGGTGGAGGTGGAGGTGGCTAGGATTTATTTGATAAAGAAGATGAGGCGGCTACATGGGACCCACGTATGACGCATATGCATGTCGGTTAAATTAAATATAAGTCTATGTCAGTATGAACACTAGCGTCGTCAGCGTAGTGACGATACAACATAGATAAATAAGTAACATGAAATTTAAGAGTGATATGAGGCACACGATGAAAATTTAAAGTAATTATATCCAATGACCCATAAATTAATGACGTGACATAAATACCATACATCGTTAAAATATCGATGTCATGTTATCGTTTTTACTAGTTATAGAAAGTCATATTTAAATAAATATCTTGCGTCCAATATGTAGTGATCAGAATATTTAATTATATCTTCATCCATTAGCCAACATATGAATTCTTGGACATTCGGCTCATCAAATAATTAAAATATAGTTTTCGTTTACAAAGAAGTATAAGTATGTTCATTATTTTTTTAGATGAAATGGGTTAAAATGATTTATGAAGACATTGCTACCTTCACATAGGATCAAGAACACTTGATCACACTTAATAATGGACCTAATTATTATGTTATATTTATGAAGAAAAGTCCCTCAAACAATTGGAGATCTTTGTTTTTCTCGATTCACGATGAATCAAAAGTAAATTTGTTAGCATCTAAACATGGCATTATCACTTATAGCCTAGAAGTAGCCATAAGCCCATAATACCATGATGAATTCAACATAAAACCATAGATGAGGTACTCGATCTTCACGTTCATCTTGTAATGATCTTATTGTTGGGTTTCAACGGTGGTTCGGAACGAAAACGGTCAAGTAATTTAAACCCGTTTTAGTTAATATTTCGTTTTGATAGATATTAATTAATATTAATATATAAATATAAACGAACTATAAAACGCAGCGGAAAACAAAAGATTAAAGCGAACCGGAAACCCGAACCCGGATCCGGTTACAACATATACGAGCACGATAATGAAATCTCAACCATAGATAAAGTTTAAAGCTTTTATACCTCGGTTATCGAAACCGGGTGAGACACCAAGGTTTAACGAACCGCACTAGATTTGGACACAATCAAGACCCTCCACAGATTCCTGTGACACGGTGGCAGCGGCTGACGGCGGCTCGGCGGCGGCGCTGGCTGCGGGTTGTGTCGGACGGCTGTGGACAGCCACGAACAGCAGCAACAAGCTGCGGACAACAGCTGATAGCTGCGCACAGCAGCTCAAACGACAGCAAACGGCCGAATAAATGCCGGCGGTTGGTGGGAGGCGGCACCAGAGCCGCCGCCGCCGGACGACGGTGGCGACAGCTAGGAGAACAACCAAACAATAGCAGATCAATAATAGTGGAGTATAGTAGCTGCAAGTCGCCGGAAATACACTCGCAGGAAAAACGAGCTTGCCGGATTAGAACCAGGTCGCCGGAAAATCGAGATTTAAGGTCTCAACAACACCGGAGCTTATGTTGAGCTGCGGTGGTTCTTGCGGTGACTGGAGAATAACTTGAAGTGGCTGTGTTTGGTGTGCGGTGGCCGAAAATGCTCCGCCGGAAAACCGAGCTGCCGGAAAATGGCGCCGGAATTGCGGCTGGAGGTTTTTGGTGATGGCTTAGGGTTTTGGTAAGTGTGTTATATTATCAACAAATATTATTAGGGTTTAAACATTTTAAACCAAGTGGGCTTAAAGCCCAAATACCAAATCAAAGCCTAGTCCATCAACTTAACATTATAATTGATTGTGTCAGCCCAGTTAACGTTTAAGTGGGTTTAATATTCGTTACCCTCGGTGTAACTCATACCGGGTCACATTCGGGTCGGTCCGCGTTGAATTGACCCGAACCGACCATTAAATCCAACAGTCTCCCACTTGGACGGATTTGGGTCAAGTATCACAACGCTAACAGCTAGAGGCGTTCTAGCTACACATAGCTGTCCTCAACGAAATATGACATTTTAAATCTATAACCAAAGTATCTTGGAATACCTTATTGCAAGATAATGAATTTATAGTAATCGTTGTCATCTATCATTTCTGTATAAGACATCAATTGAACAATGAGACATGGATCAAATCAATCTCATATAGTGTTCAATTATTGTAGTTCTCGATATGGAGTCAAAGTGGTCCAATCAAACACACAGTAAGTTTGGGTGAGGCCTCACACTTTACCAGTCTGAATAACGAGGGCGCCAATATGTCTAACTGTTACTTTTTCATGTAAGAGTACAGAATCCCATCTTGACTACATACAACTCCCACTGAACTCCAAAACATTCCCACTCAATGCCTTTATGGCTGGCAGTTACGCAACAGCGGTTAACATGATTAAAGAATGTCCCTCGGTAAACGAAAGTTCCAATATGTATCTCAGGTCTAAGGATACTAAATGAGCATACTATTATCAAAACATCTTATGATCAAGATCCATGAAGATGATTTGATGCGAGTTACATCCAACGTCATTCATAATGAGGTCTGTGAGTTTGGAAGTCAACTGCTTGAGTCCAAAGTCATAATAGTCTTAATTCAGAATCGTTCCCATGAGTATGACCAACTACGGATAATTTAGAATACAATATTCATGGATTAAACGTATTAAAAAAACACAGTTGTATCATTCAACGCTTGCATTTAACCATTAAATCAAAAGTGAATTTAAAAGTACAACTGTTTAAATGTTCATACATCCAAATACTAAATCAAAATAAATCACTAGCAAGTCTAAGCCAGATAGCATCTCTATGCTTGTCCTGAGTCATTGGCTTAGTGAACAAGTCAGCTAGTTTTTGATCTGTGTCTACTTTGCTTATTATGATGTTACCTTGTTCCAGTATTACTCGTACATAGTGGATAATGTGCTTGGCCATGTGATGATAATTGGGCTCTTTTGGCTTGAGCAATAGCACATGTGTTATCACATATTACGTCGATCATTTTCCTAAACTTGGAACCAGATCGAGGTTGGCTACGAATTTCTTCATCCAAGCAGATTATGAGCGAGAAACATCTCGGTCATTCTGGAAGTTAGCGTCAGTGTAACACCTTACAGTGAGCTCCTATTCTACTCCTCCAAACACGCTTATGAGACGTCAGGTCTAGTTCATAATATAGCGTACATGACAGAGCCAATCGCTGAAGCATATGAAATTGCTTGCATATGCTTTGTCTCAATGTCCGTTTCCAGAGATAGTGATTTGCTAATACGGTTCCTTTAGCAATGGAACATCTCCTATCTAGGTGTTGTCCATTGAGAAGCGTGTCATGACTTCGCTTATGTATGTACTTTGACTTAGCCCTAGAAGCCGCTTAGATCTATCTCGGTAGATCTCGATTCCCAGAATATAAGCAGCTTCTCCAAGATCTTTCATTGCAAAACTAGATTCCAATATGTGTTTAACTCCCTTAAGCATAGAAATGTTGTTTCCAATGATCAGTATATCATCCACATATAAGATGAGGAATGATATATTGCTCCCACTAGCCTTTATGTAAACACAAGGCTCATCTTCATTTTTGATAAAACCAAACTCTTTGATTTTCTCATCAAAGAGAAGATTCCAGCTTCGAGATGTTTGCTTAAAATCCACTTGCTCCCTATTGCCCGACCTTCAGGGGGTAGCTCAATCAAGTTCCAGACTTGATTGCCATGAATAGATTGCATCTCGGCGTTCATGGCTTCACGCCGTTTCTCAGATTCCGGATCTATGATTGCAGATTTGTAGTTAGTAGTTTCGTCGCTAGACTTGGCTACTAATAAGACTTCTGGACCATCCAGATGCCATAGGTATCTAGGATTTGGTGCGGGAGTCCTACTACTTCTGCGAACGCTCGTGTTCATGTCTGACGTATCAGCAACAACAACTTGTTGATCAGACTACAACTTCCTCAGCGGTTGTTTGTGGTTCTTGAATTTATTCAAGATCGACAATGTAATCTCCAGTTCCTCGATCGAGAAATTCTTTCTTGAGGAAGTGGTCTTTCCTCTTGATAGAAATCATATTTGTATCATGATGAATGAAGTAATAACCGCTTTGGTTGTAGTATTTGACGAATGCGGGAGGCGGTCATAAAGGCGAAACTCCAAAAGGAGTAAGGCAAGTTAGTTCTACACATCATTGATCGATCCATGTTTAGCAAAGTTCGATTCCTCCTCTTGCTCACGCCATTATGTTGGGGTGTGCCAGGTGGAGTTAGCTGTGAAATAATTCCACACTCTTTTAGATGATTGAAGAACTTTGAGCTGAGATAATTTCCACCTCGATCTGATCGAAGTATCTTAATGGTTTTACCAAGTTGGTTTTCCACTTCGTTTTGAAACTCTTTGAACATTTCAAAAGTTTCATGCTTGTGTTTCATAAGATACACATAAGCATATCGACTATAATCGTCGATAAAAGAAACGAAGTATCTTTCACGGTTTCTAGACATGGTTCTGAAAGGTCCACATACATCAGTATGTATGAGTCCTAACAGATCTCTTGCCCGTTCACTTTTATGAGTGAAGGAGTTTTTGGCGAGTTTGCCAGCTAAGCAAGATTCACAATCGTCAAAAGTGTCCGGTCCTGTGGATTCAAGAATCCCTTCGGATTGGAGTTTTTAACTCTTGCCTTGCTTATGTGGCCAAGTCGGAAATGCCAGAAATGTATCGTTGATGCCAGATCTGATACGTTTTGAAAGATTATATACGTTATTATTAGTTTGAACATATATCTCATAAATACCATTTCGAGGTTTAGCCTCAAAATAAAAGACATCATTTAAGTAAGTAGAAATAGCCATGCCATTGAAAACGTACTTAAAACCTTGTTCAAACAACAACGAAACTGAAACGATGTTTCTGGTCAAACCAGTAACATACAAACAATTATTCAAATGAAAAACCAGGTCAGATGGACAAGTAAAATGAAATAATCCAGTTGCCAGAACTGGTACTCTCTTCTCATCTCCAACGATGAGTTCCATGCTGCCTTCATTCAGTTTCCTCTACTTCTCAGGCTCCTGTAAGACATTAACGATGTGGTAACCACATCTGGTATCAATACCCATGTGTTGCCAGAGACAGTGAAAAGTTCAATAACGTATATATGGAAATACCTCGAGAAGAGCCTTCACCATTGGCTCTCTTCATCTTGATCTCAGCAAGGTATTCGGGACAGTTTCGCATCCAGTGTCCCATTTGGTTGCATCGGTAGCACTGGCGCTCCTAAGGGGGCGACGGTGGTATCTTTGTAACCCCTTTGTTAGCATTGGTGGCACGAGGGGCAACAATTGTAACGTTCTTCTTGCCTTTACCCTTATAACCCCGGTTTTTAGGATTAGGCTTCTTGACACCAGCAGGGTGTAGAAAGTCTCAAATTCAGAATCTTTCGCCGCGCGAATTTCTTGAGAAACAAAGTCATAGGCACGATCGGATCATAAGAACTTGATTGGTCCTTGAAGGAATGTTTATCTCAGCCGTCTTGAGCATGTTGTGAAGCTCCGGCACTGTCTTCACCCAGCCATTCATGTTGAAATTCATTACGAACTGGTCGTATGAGCCGGGGAGAGAGTTGAGGATGAAATCAGCTGCTATCTCATCAGGCAGGGGATAATCAAGTTTCTTGAGCTGATCGATGTGCCCCTTCATCTTAAGAACATGCGCACTGACGGGAGACCCTTCTGCCATCTTGCAACTAATGAGTTGTTTCATGGTGCCGAAACGTTCTTAACAGACTTGTTTCTGGAACATGCTCTTGAGTTGCTCAAGCATCTCATAGGCACCAAAGTCTTCCAAGCCTTTAGCAAGCTCAGAAGTCATGGTGGCTAGCATAATACAGGAGACATCAGCCGAGTCATCCTTATACTTCTCAAGAAATTTTCGAGCAACGACTGTGTTGTTTTCAGGCTTGGTTGGAACAGGTCCATCGAGAACATACAGGCGCTTTGCCATGGTGAGAACAAGTCTCAAGTTGCGGTGCCATTCGATAAAGTTGGTAGCGTTCAGTTTATCCTTCTCAAGGATAGTCTTAAGGGCGTAGGGTGAGTTTTCGTTTGACGACATCTGATTAATTAAGCAAAAGTAAATTTAATTAGTATTTTCGACGTTGTAGTCCCATTATTAAGGACCCAATAACATTAATGAAATAGGAGCATGAGAATCCGGCTTCCAGTTATTAAAGGCAGCTGTAGCACACAACATTAATAAGTGGTTAGGCAGACTGACAACGATTGCCAATTGTCAATAGAGCACAACTCTCGGTTATGAGACCTATAGAGACAACGGCTGTCTATATTGATACGTTTAGCCTCATCTTTGCCCACTTTAAGTCTCCAGACAGCTTTAGCACGCAACAGGAAGAGTAAAGTAATAGTGTCCTAGTATAATGTCGTGTGAAAGGGCCGGATGTGTCAACGAAATGCTTTCACCTTGATGGGATAGGCTAGAAAACAAGTGCGGTGCTGTAGCTCCAAACACTCGAAATTTCGCAGTATGCCTCAAGTGTGACTTGTAGTAGGATTGGCATAAACTATTAGTTTTAAATTGGGATTAATTTTAAAATTACCAAATAGAGTAAGAGTCAAATTTTACTATATTTCTTATCGGGACGATTTGATGAACCCTTTCATCTTTCAGGACACTTAGTTTTAAATAACCTATTGAAAACTAAGTTTGTCGCGATACGACTAACCAATTTTAAGTTAATAGAAAACTATTAAGTTATTAGTTTTGGAAATCAAAACGCTTTTAATTTGCAAAACATAATTGGTTAATAAAATGTTTATTTTAAAATTTATTTGGTATTAGGTCGGTGATATTATAATCCTATTATAAACAATCCAAGCAACCACAATAGCAAATAATAATATGTAAATCCGTATGGCCAAAAGGTGACCAGTCTCGCTAGAGCCAATTAGGGAGACTGATCGGGTCAAGGGGTTCACAACACAAAACAACCACAAGGATGGACTTCTTCGTGCATCCCGTCATCTTGCCCGAACTCCCACTAACTCCAAGAAATCCTTGAGCTCGTCCTTAGTTATCTTCGCGTCTTCTTAATTACAAATTTATAATACTAACAATAATATCCTATTACAAATTTGAACCATCCAAATGGCCAAAAGAAAAACGAAAAATAAAATATAACCGTTTACAACTTTTGAACCATCCATATGGCCAAAAACAAGCTCAACAACCAAACACAACCAAACAAACATAGGTCGGGGCCGGATTTACATATTCAAAGAAATAATTTTCGGGTCGTTTTGACTTGGTCAAATAAAATAAACAAAACTTTGACCAAATCTAAAATTACCCGAAAACAAATCTAGATCTATAAACTTTAAACGATTTAAAGTTTAAGATGTAGATCCGGTTTAAACGAACCGAAATCGACTCGTACGTTGTAACCGCGGCTCTGATACTACTGTTGGGTTTCAACGGTGGTTCGGAACGAAAACGGTCAAGTAATTTAAACCTGTTTTAGTTAATTATTTCGTTTTGATAGATATTAATCAATATTAATATATAAATATAAACGAACTATAAAACGCAGTGGAAAACAAAAGATTAAAGCGACCCCGGATCCGGTTACAACATATACGAGCACGATAATGAAATCTCAACCATAGATAAAGTTTAAAGCTTTTATACCTCGGTTATCGAAACCGGGTGAGACACCAAGGTTTAACGAATCGCACTAGATTTGGACACAATCAAGACCCTCCACGGACTCCTGTGACACTGGTGGCAGTGATTGACGGTGGCTCGGCGGCGGCGCTGGCTGCGGGTTGTGTCGGACGGCTGTGGACAGCCACGAACAACAGCAACAAGCTGCGGACAACAGCTGATAGCTGCGCTCAACAGCTCAAACGACAGCAAACGGCCGAATAAATGCCGGCGGTTCGTGGAAGGCGGCACCGGAGGCGGCGGCGCCGGACGACGGTGGCGACAGCTAGGACAGCAACCAAACAATAGCAGATCAATAATAGTGGAGTATAGTAGCTGCAAGTCGCCGGAAATACACTCGCCGGAAAAACGAGCTTGCCGGATTAGAACCAGGTCGCCGGAAAATCGAGATTTAAGGTCTCAACAACACCGGAGCTTATGTTGAGCTGCGGTGGTTCTTGCGGTGACTGGAGAATAACTTGAAGTGGCTGTGTTTGGTGTGCGGTGGCCGGAAATGCTCCGCCGGAAAACCGAGCTACCGGAAAACGGCGCCGTAATTGCGGCTGGAGGTTTTTGGTGATGGCTTAGGGTTTTGGTAAGTGTGTTATATTATCAACAAATATTATTAGGGTTTAAACATTTTAAACCAAGTGGGCTTAAAGCCCAAAATACCAAATCAAAGCCTAGTCCATCAACTTAACATTCTAATTGATTGTGTCGGCCCAGTTAACGTTTAAGTGTGTTTAATATTCGTTACCCTTGGTGTAACTCATACCGGGTCACATTCGGGTCGGTCCGCGTTGACTTGACCCGAACCGACCATTAAATCCAACACTTATATATATATTATTATCTCCTATAATTGTTTTGGTAAATATTATAGAAACTTGATAATATGTTTAATGAGTTAAGCTTCACAAGTGGATATATTTTCAAGATGTAACATTTGTTGATTTTTTTTTAACTATAATGAGAATGGAAGAGCTGAAAATTCAATCCGAAGGATTTTGAGATATCGATCATCATCAAAGGTTAAATTTGTTCGTCTCAAAGTCCTCCATATTTGTTTATAGTCAGCATGTGCTAATTAATGTTATTCATAAAGAAACCGGAAACCAGGTCCTTTCATTGTCTACCCGATGGACCGGAAAAAGTAACAAAGCATTACATATGAAAAAAAAAGAACTCTTTTATTTCTCTATCTTAACTTATTTTGTTATAAAAATAAGTATTACAAACAGTTTTCTGGATTTCCAACTAATACATATCATGCATAGTCGTAGAGAAGACAGTAAATATATAATTATGAATCCACTCATCATGATGTATTGTTTGTTTTCGTTTTGTTCGTTTGCGTAGCATGGAATTCTTAATAAGGTAAAACATAAAATGAACTAAACATCATAAAATACTAATAAACACCTAATTTATTAATTATAAAAGTCCAAATACAAGCTCGGTTTGGGCAAACAAATAAATAACCGAAATTGACAGATGTCACAATATTTCTTACTTTTGAAAATTTCGTCCCCACCACTCACCCGCTCACCAGCATCCATAGCATATACCGACATCATGATTTGATTTATCGACCAATTCGGAGTCACAAACTGCTTCAGTAGCCGTAAAATACATTTTTCTTTTATTGATATGCAACCAACGATTTTCTTTTATTTTCTATGTTTTTTTTGTTTTTTTTTCTAGTAAGTTCTAACCCTACGGGGAACCAATTTTAAAACAATTTATTGCTCTTTCGTTTCTTATTTCCTCTATTTTTTTCTTTTATTTCTTTCGTTGCTTCTTTCCTCTACTCTTTCGTTTTCATTATTAGTTGTCGTTGGTTCAACTGACTCGGTTATAGCTCATGTCGTTGCAGTCGAAGCTCATGTTATCATACCTAGATGTCGTATCACCATGGTCAAGACGGCGCCGATCTTCTTAGTTCCTACAACCGATCGAGTTCTTGCTCTAAGTGACAACCGATCGTGTATCTTCACAAGTTTTGTGCTCCAGTCTGAGTGTCTAATTTCCCACCACTCTGACCGCGGAGAGATATTTAAGACTATAATAGAATATATTATTAGAGTTTTATTATTATTCTGTTACTATAGTTTAGAGATTGTATTTGATTATGTTTGCTTGTATTTATCTCATTATACTCAAATCAATAATAATTATACCTCATTGGGTTTTCATTATTCTACAAAACCAACATAACACCTTAAAACCGGATGTTAAAATTCAAAATATAATACCATACTCTATTTGTTTTGTAGAATAAATTGGATGTTGTTCAATGGTAGAGCACTTTGTGTCCAATGAAACATCGATAAGAGGGTATCTTGTCATTAACACGGTTGTTTTATATATAATGACAACCACCAGGCCCTTTGTGTCCAATGAAAAACCGTTTGCACACAATGGTGGTAAAGAAAGGCCATTAAATAGACTGTTAAATAACCTCTATCTGACCAATTTGTTGCAAAAAGAACACAAAACAATTGTTGAGTTTATACCATAGAAATAAACTGTTAAATAACCTCTCTTTAAAATTGTTAATCCATAGGAATTACAATTTACAATCGAGACTATTGATTCTTCTTTAATTTGATCAGAAACAACTTGTTCGAATAAACCAATTTTCCAAATTGCCCGAGTCGAGTGAATTAAATGGTTTGAACAATGAATTAAAAGATTTGCACGACTCGACTTTTGAACAAGGACTTGAAGATTTGAATCGGGCACCTTTTAACAGTTTGAGGATGATGGCTAAATGGAATTTGTGAATTACTGACATGAATAATTTGAATGGTTTGAAAGGTTGAATTAATCTGATGATGTACTATCAATAACATGAACTAGCATTATGCTAATTCATTGCATAATCAAACTGCCATTGCCGAGCTTGAACTGGACAATGACGATAAAAACAAACGTGGTAAAAATAAGTGAAAAGAGATCATCTCAATCGAGTAATCTTGCGCTTATACCATGTGTGATGAACATGAGGGGATGTTCTTTCTTTCTCATTAACTCAAATGAGTTTACATTGTATTTTATTTATATGCAAACAAAATAAAAGACAACAACATCCAAAGGAACTAAAATATTCATCGAAATAAACTTTATACGAAGGAAGTACAGGACGAACTTGATGCGGGTAACGTTTTATTACATGTTAATTAAATATGTATTGTTATGGATTAAGTAAGAACCCTAACTAGGATTAATCGGTATACATAAGTCTCTAATTATTTTTTAGATTGCTTTGCGTTAACTCACAACATGTGTATATTTGAGACGTAAACTCATTGCCGACTTATTATATGAAGCACTAAGTTCTTCATCTACTTTTGTTTACATATACTCATGGTCCCCACAGAAGATCCATCGCGCAAATTTAATTCACGGGTATGCTCGAGATTTTTGTCAAAAGAAATCGGAGTTGGTCTGAAGTACCCGATGAAAGGGGTATTGTAAGGACTATTAGTACCTTCATGTGCATTTAGACAACTTTGTTTCACAAGAGGAGATTTATTACCATTTTTAACAATGTTGGAACCACATTGTCTAGGTTGTGTTTGGTAGAAAACCTTGGATACAACCAACTCACCTTCTTTTTCATCTTCATTGTTGCCTAAATGATATTGATGCATAACCCAATTTGTTTTTTTCTGGCTTTTTTTTCCTTCCCATAGTTGGTGTAGAGCACAAGTATCTTTTTGTAGCCTTTCAGTTTTGTGTTTAGAAATACCGGTCTCGTCTTTCCTGTTTTGTGCCATCTTGTTTCGCTCCCATCGACTTCTGTATGCACCTTTCTTCTTTTCCGAGTTCCAGTGGTGTATGCTTTTGATGGTCTATGAAAGAAATGTCGTACCAAACCGTCCTGGCTCACTCCTGTATGTCATTAATAAGAGAATTACATTTTCTATAACAAATATCCTAGTCATGGTACATGTAAATCATCTAAGCATTTTGGTTCACAAATTATGGAAGCTTACTTAAGCAATAACTGATTCCTGGTGTTGGTTTTGGAGTTCTAAGTTAATTGTTTAAGCCAAAATAGCCAAAGAAAAAACTTTTTTAATAAAGGCCTAAATTTTCTCTCTTTCCGCTCAAAATTTTTTAATAATTTTAGCGACTCTACAAACATTATACCAAAGGCAACGTTTACTAACTTCGAATAAGTGTATAGAATTGCCTCATGTATCATGGAGAATTGTTTTAAGGGTATATGCAGAAGTGTATGAGGGGAACAATAACACGATCGATAAAAGTAACATCACTAGCTAGCTAGAACGGCCTTACTAAAATTGACGATGATGAAAATATTGTTGAAACGATTGGTCCGATCTGGCCTTAATAACATTTACTACAACAAAAATTTCACTACAGTTAACCAACCCAAGTGTTGTGTTTCCCGCCACTGTGCGTGGGTTTGGCATACTTAAATTATGTTCTTGGTCATTCAGGGATTTTGAACTTCTGTTTATATATAAAATTAGTATACATATATAATGAAACCATCAACTTTATAATGATTAATTTGGTTAGGTTTGTTACGGTGCCGGAGGTAAACCCAAGAAATTGTTTCGTCAACAAAATTAAAAGTTAAAAAACATAGCTAAAAAACCCAATAAAATGATTCAAAAAATAATTGTGGCACTAGCTAGCTATTAGTGTGGTTCAAAAAGCTCGGGCTCAAAGCTCACACAGATTTTGCTCAGAAAAAGCTCACTCGATATATATAGCACCGTTTGAAACTGAGTCGAGCCAGCTTAGCTCGGTTAGAAAGTGAGCTAAACTCGGCTCAGTTTGGCTTGTTTATTTTTAATTTAATATATTTTATTTTTATATATGTATAATATAATGTTGGAAATGTTTACAAAGATGGAATATGCCTCCCAAATCGCTGTTGCCACTTTTTTTCGTCGCTTCGCACATCAGTTCATCCTTGAAATCGCTCAGCTTGCACTCGCATATTAGGGCTAAATCAAGTAAGCAGCTACGTCTTGTTTGTAATTAGTTTTGTTAGTTAGGTTTCATGCTGATCTATGTGATTTTGTATATTGTTGATTATGTTTGTGAAGGTACGACAGTATATTGTCTCGTGCATCTTGTTCGTAAAGGTATGAAGGAGTTTCACATAACTCTTACACAACAAGATCTCGTTTGAATACATTATATGTTTTCAGCCAATCATACATGATTATGTATTATTTTTAACTTAATTTGTATTCAGTTACTCTTTACATATCTTGTATCGGTTGAACTCGTTATGAACCTATTTTGTATTTGGTCGAAAATTATTAATATTATTTTAGACCGAGCCAAATCAAGCTGAGCAAAGTCAGCTCAGTTTAAAACCAAGCCGAGCTCAAGCTCCAGTTTTCAGCTCGGTTTCAAAACCAAGCCCGAGCTAGCCCTGACTCGGCTCGTGAACAGCCCTACTAGCAATAACTTCTAATTAATTCAATGAGTTTTCTTAATGTCTATTTTTCTTTAAATAATAAATATAGATGTTGATAAAGTCGTTTTATTTCTCGGACCGTGAATTAATAAAATTAAACGTACAGAATTTTCTATATTTATGTATCTTTGACGGTGCTAAATTTTTAAACACACGAATTTTGAATTTTGATTTAACTTTTGGCATTACATACATTTAACGTTATTGAACTTATTCTGGACCAGCATCATAAAAATTAATATATGACTGAATATGAACATCACTACGTTTAATCTAGAACAAACTTATATCTATTTGGATGCCGACCCGACACCTAAAACAATATCTCTATCTCAACAGCAAAGTTGTTTAAAAGACTTTAGGTTAAAACATATTTACCTGGTAATTTTTCAGGATGAGTGTAACAAATTCCATTTTCCCCCTCGAGTGTAGGGATGAACTCATCGATTAAAGGATGGAGCATGTTCGCGTCTAAGCGCACCTTCGCTTCCAAATGATCAAGAATTTCTTGATCACTTGGGTCGAACTTCACTCCAGCAGGCAGCCCTGGGAGGTCATGGATTCCAGCCTACCCATTGAAACGGACGTCGAATGCATACTATTGTTAGAATAATAGGACCATAAACACAACTAAAATCATGATTCATGATCATTTAGAGAAAACCAACCTTTTCGAAGTTGTTGATCTGATGACCACAAGAAGGGCAAGACATTGTTTTATCATTAGATGTTGCGACTTTCCTAATGATAACGTCCGATGCCACACTACACCCGTTACACCAGGTCATTGGCTATGTCTCTTGGAGATTTCCGGAGATCAAAATGAATAATGGTAAGGTGTTGAAAGAATATAAAGGGGGAAACTTAACCAAAAGCAAAGTTGGTTGTGAAAAATAGTGTGTAACATGTGGGATGGTGGTACTATTTGTTCTTGAGGATTTGGGAAGGTATATAATTCCTTATGTTGATGAATATTGTATCTTCTTTTTATTTTTTAGTGCTTTGTACTATTTTGTAGATTGCTCATGTTTACCTGCATGTACCACTATGGTCTTGGTTTAAATTATTGTTAGAAAGAAATAATTAATTTCTTTCTTAAGGATTTACACCTTTTCGAGTTTTCATTTTAAGGATATCATTAGCCAAATGTGAGGATTTGATAATATTTGTCAATGTTTTAAAAAACAGGTTTTTTACTCGTACCAGATTATGCTAAACTGTGAGACAAATTTTAGAATTAGAATAGAAAGGTATCTAGGGTTTTCTTAAACTTGAGAGTTAATTTAGTGACTAAAAAGAGTAATGTACACTAGAAATAATGGTAGAAAAACGTTGAGTGCAGATGGGGCAAACAGCAGCTGATCTCTAGCTTTCTCTCACCACAACCATCAGTTGGAATGTCACCTTGAAGTATACATGAAGCTTAAACTTTATCAAAAGGAAAATACATATACGCCTCTCTCCCTCATAAATTAATATGTTATGATTTAAATGATCTACGTTACTTACTATTTAACCAACTAGATTAATGTACAAAGAGCTAATCATGGTATTGCTTAAAAAGGTATAAATCAATATTAATTTATTGATTCATCGTAAATATTAATAATAACTATTATTTATTTATATTATTTCGTTTTTTATTTCATCAAATCTATACCTCAATATAATTGACAACTTAAATATTCTTAGGTGTTGTTCTCTGGTAACCACCACCCCACCCCTCTATGGCATCGCTATATTGTTTCAATTCTAAATAGAGAAATTTTATCGTCATCTACATTAACCGTCCCATTTTTGCTGGATTTCTCCTGAATCGCCGAATGAACACCAGTAAATCTACCACTGGTTTAGACCCGGGTTATATGTTTGTTCATTTAAAATTTAAATGAACGGTTCATGAGCATAAACTAACGTAAATGAACATAATTGAATAAAGGTAAACGAACATATATGAACAAATGTATACAAACACAAACAAACATAAAAGCATATAAATAAACACACTTAAATGAACATAAGCAAACAAATATAAAACATTAAATAGATGATTCAATCAATATTTCATCTTAAAAATAAAAAATAAACAATTATAATCAAACATAAATGGATCAAATATGTCCAAATATATTACAAACTTCCTTACAATAAATTTAAATCCAAAAAATGTATTCACGATATTAGAAACAACAAAATAAACCGTAATACCAAAGCTAAAAGATGGTTATCGATATAACTTATCTTGACGCAGCTAGCCATTTAATCACAATAAACTCATATTCAACATAGTTGCTTGGTGTGTAACCCTTAAAGCATCATATATCATGTAACATTTCAAAAATTTTCATTTTCAGTTTTGAAAATTTAGGAGGTTGAGCGATCAGTTGGTCATTTATCTAAAATAAAAATATAAAAGACTCACGAAGCAAAATGTTGGTGATGACTAATTGGTATGGAATGACACGTGTCAACACCGAATGACACTCATCCTCGCGAAGTGGCATGTGGATGATGACTACTCAACATGGAATGCCACGTGCCAGCACATAATAAATGAGTCATCACAAAGAACGACACATCTCGAATTCTAGTCACACCTCGTGCTTACTCATTAAGTTTCTAACACCATAAATAGAAGACTAGAGTTCATTTTCATTCATCCTAAACTTGAATAGTCGAGTTGAGTTACCAGCAGTAAGAGGTTAAGGAACATAATCAAGTGTTAAGGTTATCGACAAGTCATTATCAGAGAAGTAAAAGGTGAATACACTCAACTTTTTTATAAACTATAAGCACTTTATATGTTGACAAATAATTGAGCAATACACGTAAACACATATAATATAATTGTATTTGAGGTTGTGAAATACTAATATTGAGTTTGTAAAATACATGTTGTCCCCAAAACATAAAAAATAAAATGGGGATGTGATTTATGCACCTTAAACATCGACGAGTGAAAGAAGATAAGAATATTAAAGAAGAAACCCACTTAAGCGAGCTGACCAAACCGAACTTGATGAATTCCTAAAAATTAGGTAAATATTCCAAAGTTAAAATAAAACTAAAACTAATCAAAATAAATAACAAAATCCGAGTTTAATTATAATAAAGAAAATAAAGCTTAAACGAGTGTTCAGTTCGTAGTCGGTCCAAATGTTGTGGTGAGTTCGGATTTAAGTCCCACGCGTCTGAAACTTAGTTATAAACATAAATTGTTGAAAAGTCTGAAGCTAATTCAGATCAATTCTTTGTGAAACTGAAAAGCCCCAAATTAGTTCCAGCATAAACTCTAGATTAAGATTGAACAAACAGAACATGAAATTTACGTGAGGTCGAAGACTCACTCAAAAATAAACCAAATACAACTAGTTATATAGCAGTAAGTGGGTATCGAACACAAGGAGTTTGTGTAAAATGTGTTACTAAGTAGCTTTGCAATTTATCTATATTAAACTAAATACAGAAAATAACTTCAAAGATTTGGTTGTTTGGATTGGATACCAAAAAGAAGTAAAAAACAATTAACGAGTTTCAAATCAATATGAGAAGATATGTCTTCCCTCGGTTTCAGGTTTCTATGAATGTCAAAGTAAATGTTTAAACTGAGATGAACGATAAAATAAAGTTCATGCTTATGTAAACGATTGAGGTAATTGAAGATCAAGTACTTGGATTATACAACGCAAGGTAATCACTCAAAAACCTTATCCAACCATGAATCCCTCCCGATTAATCTTTGCTTAAAGCACCAATAACTGACGGTTTAAAACACGAACTCAATAAACTAACAATCTATCATTCAATTCATAAACACCATAATAATGAAATCAATAAGATCAAACTATTATCTCAGAAATTGCATAAACATTCAATCAAACATTCATAATAAAACCTTACAATCCGAGGGAAAACACAAAAGAATTTAGCCGAGCATGATTCGGTTCACCATCCCTTCGATTATAGTAATCATACAAATCAAAAACAAGTATTCAATGGTTACACAACTCACAATTGATCTATGGCACCTGAAAATCACCCCTAGGTCGTTCTCAATTGGAAGATAATGATACAATACCCAAAAGCCGTCTCAAAAACGAGTTTAAATGGTTTTTACACTTTTCGGCATCAGGCCCACCGTAGCTTACGGTAGCTTCTTTCTGCCTTACGGTGACCATTTTCTTCAAAGGCCACCGTAAGCTACGGTGGAGCTCTTATTCAGTCTCTTGTTTTCCTCATAACTTTCTCGTTTCAAATCCGTTTTCTTCACGGTTTTCGCACACGTTCTCGTAATTTCATCCTCTATCTCCTCCAATATGAAATTATACGAGTAACCGTAGTCAAATAATTCCATGAAATAAACCGATTATATGCATTATTATTACAAGTCTTATATCACTTAAGGGTTGTTCAATGGACCCCCGGTCAGATATCCCTCAATTACTTTGAAACTGATTGAGGGCTTTTCTTCTAGGGTTTATAACAAATCATAAAAACCAAAACTTGCCCGTCATATGAAAGAGAAACTTGTTGATTATGATTAAAGAGACACGTTTGACTTTGTGTGGTCAACACTTGAAGAACACTTAGATAGAGCATAAATTCGTGAAAGGGAAAGAAAGTAGATGAGCTGTGTAGCAGGAATTTACAATAACATGTGTTAGTTTATATAAAAGAAACGTTTATGCTTTGTGTTTATCACTAATTTAGTGATAACCCATTTAAAACTCAAATATTATGAAGATAATGATAAAGTTTGATCTTTATAACATACTTGAAGATAAAACTTGTGAATTTTGAAAGATGATGATAATAGAATGTTCCAGAATTAATAAATAGTATTGTAACCATGATTAGAACAACCAATGGATTAAACGAGCTGATCATCGAACAAGAGAACGAACCAGCTGCTGATGCAGTCTGGCCGCGCTACGCGACGAGGTTTTTGGCTGAACTTTCCCACTTCGTCCAATTTGGCCCCTATAGTTTATAAAATTAATTGTAAGTGCATGATATCTAAGATACGATAACAAGTTATAATAATACTAACACATGAGAAATGAATAAAAAAAAAACTTCCATTAACGGTTCAGGACCCGATATATAGTACAGGTCGGGTACAACGAAAAAGGAAAATAACGAATGTTACATAGTTAATAGCATAGTAGATGTGTGTTGTCGCGGCTTGTTTTCCAAAACAACCTGTCACGTGTCGCGCTCCTATTGGTCAATGTTGACCAATATAAAAGGGTAGAGGAGCAGGCTTTATTTCTCATCGGCTAAATATTGTGGATGTACTCGATAATCCGAGTATACCCAAATACATTCCCGAGTATACCATGATTAGTGAGTGTAAGTGAATGGTGTTGGGAGGTGATGATGAAGTGCTTGCGGTGACTATTAGAATCGTACTAGTGAAGACTGGCGGTTGGGGATGGTATAACCCCATAACCTAAGCCTTACAAGTTTTCATTAAAGGTGGTATTGGATTTATCAGCTGACAATTCGTGTCTTAACAGGTTTAACAGGTAAGAAGCGACGCGCGTAACACAAATATCAAACATGAATATGACTCGTTTAACTACTTTATATGTCATGACTATAAGATAGTTTTAAGTTTTATGTACCAATAAGGGAAAATGATGGAGCCTAGCCTACTAATTTCAATTATCTAAGAAAATAAAAAAAATCACTTATCGTACTTTTTTGATTAACAGGTCTTATCGTGTCTTAAGCAGGTACCCAATTGCCAGCATAGTTGGGTAGCCATGGGAATCAGGGCTGTGTTTGAACGCCTGTGAGCATTGAGACATTAAGTACTCAATCGTGTTAGGAAGCCTAACGATTGGCACGAACATGAAGTAAATGCCAGTAGTGTCAATAGGTAAGCTGATTATATGTGTGCAAAAAGGCATGACTACGCCAACCATGTTCGTGTGGAATGTGCACAGATGTGCTAGGAAGCACATCTACACCAACAGTAGTTCATAGATTGTGCATTGAGGCATGGTATAAGTTTGAAAACACGTTGATGAGCTAAACCCTACGCACATATAGTTGTGGTGGACTTAATGGTTAGAGAATTATCACTATATAGATACAATAAACACTCAAAATTGTGACAAAGTTAGGTTATATTTGTGACATACCACTAGGCTAGCTTGGGTACAAACAATACAAGGGTGTGCTAGGCATGCAAGAGCTTAGAATTTTTTTTTGAAATATGAAGAAGTTAAATGATAAAATGGTTTTTAGGAGAGAGAAAAGTTGTATTATGAAAATATGAGATCCGTCATTTGAAATGGTGGATGTCAACAAACACATAGGCCCTATCAAATCTTGTCTGGTGAGGTGGACGACTACCAGATGTTCTGCCATTTCAAATGGAAGATCACGAATATTTTATTCGTGTTCCGCCATTCGAAATGACGGATTTCAATTTTGGTGATCCGCTAGTTTCACTGGCAGGTCACAATTTCCAAAGTAGGTTACCCTTGTATATAAAAGTGTATTTTGATGGACATCCGTCATTTGAAATGGAAGATGTCATCTTGACATCCGCCATTTCAAATGGCGGATGTGAATAGTGTTTTCTGGCTGATTTGACCACACCAATCTTTTTTCTTTTTATTGTTATTTATTTTCTAATATATAATAACTTTTTTTAAATAACCTTATTTAACAAATAAAAAGTGTATTTAACAAATAATGTTTTTAAAATACGTTTTTCTTTTTATTATTTATTAGTTTCTAAATATCATTATTTAAAAAAATACAGAATTTAATATTAAAAAGATTGTTTTTATTAAAAACACCAACATGTGTAATTTTAATATTTTGATGGACATCTGTCATTTAAGTGGAAGATGTCATCTTAACATTCGCCATTTCAAATGACGGATGTTATTAGTGTACTTTCTAGCTGATTTAACCACTCACTACATTTTTTATTATTACTTAATTTCTAATACATAATAACTTTTTTTAAAAAAAATAGAAAGTTTTTTAACATTAAACACCAATATATGTAATTTTGATAAAATACTTTTTTTTTATTTTTATTATTTATTAGTTTTTGAAATATCGTTATCTTAAAAAATACAAAATTTAATATTAAAAATATTTTTTTTTTAAAAACACTAACATGTGTAATTTTAATATTTGATGGACATCCGTCATTTGAAATGGCGGATGTCAAGATGACATCTTCCATTGCAAATGGCGGATGTCCATCAAAATACACTTTTACATATAGGGTAGCCTACTTTGGAAATTGTGACATGCCACTGAAACTGGCGGATCACCAAAACTGACATCCGCCATTTCAAATGGCGGAACACGAATAAAATATTTGTGATCCGTCATTTGAAATGGCGGAACACCTGGTAGTCGTCCACCTCACCAAGCAAGATCTGACAGGGCCTATATGTTTGTTGACATCCACCATTTCAAATGACGGATCTCCTATTTTTCAAATACAATTTTTCTCTCTCATAAAAACCATTTTATCCTTTAACTTCTTCCTATTTCAAAAATTTTTTCCAAGAGCTTAGGATAGGATAAAGTGAGTTATAAGAAACCCTTTTAGTTTTTACTACATTTTTGTTTTGAAATGTATTACTTGCTGTGAAATAATTGCCCGGTATAGAACGTAATTTCGTTATCTAACTGTGTGAAGCTAGCCATTCCGAGTTGAGATGTTTCAAACTCAATAACGAAAGATAAAATTTGATCACGATGTCTACGGTCTAAGATAAAATTTGATCAGGGTGTCTACGGTCTAACTCGTGGGGTCAACCGGTCAAGTCTTAATTAGTAATATCTTATGACATTTTTATGTTTAACAATTTGATCTTTCAATATTTTCTTAGTAAAATACTGACTCGTTTTAAGGCATCTTTGAAAGCATGGTCTTCATGTTCAACAAACAGAAGAGAAATCAAACATTTTGACTAAGTTAGAGAAGCATGACTACGTTATGCAAACAAAGTTTTGTTTCTTACTCCAAAGAGTAAATTCTTGCACCATTTTACCAATTAGACTGATGGGGGTACCATTGGCGAACCCAAACTAGTAGTTTGTAAACACCGTCATTTGAATCGCGGGTAGTGATGAATTCGGGGAAAAAGAATTGGGTTTGCTAACCTGAAGTTTTACTAGATGAATAATGATTGTTTTGTGTTGATTAGTAAATCAGGTACTTTGGGTAGTTTGGGTACACTGTCGCAACCAATTCAGACGCTTTTAAATAGTTTTGATTAAGAATAAGATGACAAGCCCTTGTTAACGGGTTCAATTTAAGTATGTGTACCCAGGGTGCCTCTAATTACACCCTTATGAATTCAAGATACAACAAAATTATTGGAAAACCAATTACGCAAACTCTTAACATTTTTATAAAAAGACTCGTTACTTTTTTTGTATTAACTTTACATGTTTTATAAAAGTATTCAAAGTCATAACCTTCATTTAGAAACACACTGTTTTAGAAAAATATTTCTCAAGTATATTTTGTAAAAATTTCAGTTTTGCAATTCGTCCTTAATTAAATTGATAATTATTTGTTAATTAAACAAGTTTATTTTTGAAACCTTAGTTTGACATTGGGAAGTAATCTTTTATCTAATATTATTTTCTTGAAATTTTTGGCTTGTCTCTTAATATTTCAATTTTCTTTGAGCTCAGTTTTATAAAATAGATTGAAGTTTAATGACGTTTGAAACTACCCTCAATCACTCGTCCCAATACACAAGTGAGACATTTTGAAACGGAAACAATACTTCGGTATCTGATTTTGAGTCTTTGTCATTAATTTATTTAGCTTTTATTTTGGTACAACTACTATTTGTGCACCCATTGATCACAATGTTTCCTAGTGAACTGTACATGCTATTGGGAGTCCCTCAGTCCCACCTCAAGGTTGTAAAATTTTTCAATAGATGCCACTTCTTTTTCTAAAAAAATCACTAAAATCAAATAATCTTATAATCTCATTAATAATTGATTTCTTCAAGTGGTAGTTATCTTTCAAGATATTTTAATCTTAATACTCTCAACAAAATTAACATATTTAAAAATCATATTAATATTAGTTTAACCAAGGTCGAACCAGCCCATGTGCAATGTGGCTAATCATACAGGGTCCGCTCTCTCTCAAGGGAGCCATAATTGTTAAAAGAAATATATAAATTTTGTGCATAAATTTATATTAAAACTAAAATCTAGAAAATGACTTTTTGATGCAATGAAAATAGTGTTGGTTAACGGAAGAAAAGGCGTGTTCTTTTATATTTATATTAAAAAAATGCATGTGTTATTGAGTTTATATTTTAAAGACCCGTTTTTTTACTCACTTCTAATTTCAGAACTTTTATGGATTTTCGGGACAACTCTAATTGCGACAAATTATAGAAATTAAATACTATATCACATAATATTTGAACACTGTATATCTGATGCATTCTCCTTATAACATTTTATTTATAAAACTATGAAAGCACAAATTACAAAACAAAACTAGGAGGTGATTTGTGCATGTAATTAGAATTATTTTCTATTATTTGATTTGGTCAATAAAACATTGTACTGCTATAAAATAATTTTCTACAATTATTTCCCATAAAGTAACTTCGTGAATGTTTGAAATTAATTTCTTAGTGTATGGCACATGACCAATTCCACAATGATTATGATGGGGAAAGACTTGAATTTGTTGGAAAATTTTTACAATACTTTCAAAGTCCACAAATTTTAGGATAACACTTGACACATGACCAATTCAAAGTGTCATTCAGTCGTCACTTTCCCAGTCCTCTGGGACCTCTACAGAATCTAACGTTAATTAATTGGGTCCTTTCAAAATAGTAGCCATATATCTTTTAACAAAACTTGTGTTTATTTTAATTCATTTATTTTGATGTCATGCTTACCGACGGTTTTGGAAGAGTACAAACAGATTATGTGAAAAGAAATACACATAACTTTACACCTCTTGCTATATCCTGTATTTTATGTTGGATTTAAATAATGTCTTACATAAAAGGTTTTAAGAATAAGTTACTTATGGAAAAAATAATCCTGTCAATTAAGCGTCACGTACCTCCTTTACTAACACTAGTTTGAAAAATACTGTAACGGCCATTTAAAAATTAAGACAAACAGACGTTTGAAGAATACTCAAAAGACCGTTTTGAAAAGTAAAAGACTATGATGTAGCATCTTAGCCTTCAAATAGCAGTTTGAAAAAAATCTTAAATTGTCATTAGAAAAACATTGTAGGATTAGGTCGGGGATACTGTAACCAATGATAATAAAAGGTTATCGTATATCAAAAACTAATTATATGTGGTCATATGTTTATAACATAACTCAAGTTTAACCACATCACAAGAAGTTTGTAAAATAAAAACAGACAACCAATGGTTGATGTCAAACATCGATCACCATAGGCAATAAACAAATAACAGACATATTTATAAAACAAGTAGTATGTTCGAAACTATAGTCCCGCGGTGTATTCTTCATATATCTTAAGTCCAAAAACTCATACCAACTTCCGCAATGTGTACTTCTATGCTGTGAAGATAATAAGATATATACAAGTCTTGGAGAAGTTGAATTGTAGGATAAAATACAATAATGAAAGAATTATACACATAATCTATCTGGCATATCCATGATGTGGTTTCAATCTTTAAGTTTGAGAAATTACACATTTTATCTCCACTATTTACTGAGTGAGGGTAACAAGAATGGTCTTGAAGTGTTAACTAAAACATACAAAAACCTAAAATTTTACTTTTACCACACCCCATAGTCCCCTTGTTGACCCTACTAAGTGTCACATGTCGCCCACTTTGTAATAGACTAATAGTAATAGCACAATCAAGCATCTCTCGTTGGTCTCTTCATCTCCCATCAAAACATACTCAGATGTGGTTAATCAAATAATAAGTTTCATAATTTAATAACTTTTATGTAGTTATAACTTATATTCATTGAAAGGAAAATTGAAACTTTAGCTAAACTGGTATTAGAGAGGAAGTGAAGATTTGGGCTAAAGACTGCAAAGTCTCAAGTTCAAATCTGGTCTCAACCGGGCTTTATCGTAGTCAGCCTTTAAGTGGCGGGTATTCCCGGGAACAAAAGATGGTAGCCTTGGCTACCCAGTTTTGTCTGCAATCGCGGGCATGTCGTCTTCCTAAGTGGTCGGGCTTTATTAGTTAGTCGTTTGAAAAAAGAAAAGAAAGGAAAATACACCCTATAAGATATTAGTTTTTTACGTTGTAATTAGCTGATAAGTGATAACTCTCTAAATATAGAATGAGTTTGATATGACGTATTTAATAGGTGAATCTAAACACAATCAATATATTTATTTTTTTTCAAAAAATCAACATAGATTCACCTAAAATCGGTCCACGTTATGTTTATTGGCAAATATGAATAGTAATAACTATTATACGACTTGTTAATAATTTAAACATCATTACTCCCATTCAAATAAACTGTGTCATATGTAATTTGCATATTTCTTTTATTGATTTTATTCCTTTTCAAACCTTAGTTTATATATTTAGGTTAAGATTGAAGTAAACAAATGGTAAGACTCGGGGATTAGAAAAGTGATTGTGTGATCAATTTATACAATAAGCTGTTTTCGGGTTGATCTGTTTGATAAATTGGTAATATTATGCGATCCATAACATGAATATTTTTGTATGTGTGAGGAATTGCCGACACAATCTGAAACAATAAACTTTTAAGATATAAATTATATCAATAGATTTTTATGTTTTTGTTTTCAAAAGTGTGTGATAAAAAAAATATTTATCAAAATGTTGTTTTATTAAAATATTTACTAAAATGGAGACGTACCAAAAAATTTCAATAAAAAATAGCAAAATTTTGGGTTCAAGTTACACTTTGAACAACAAAATAATAAAAGGGAAGAGAGGGTGGGGGAGTCCGGGTCGGGTTGAGTCATATTTCTCACCTATGGTTGGTTTTTCTCATGAGGGTGTGATACAAATGATCGGGTGTATCAGTGGCCATCAATTGTCCAAATTATCGTTCAAAAAAAATCTAATTTTTTATTTAGTAAAGAAAATAGAAAAAAAAGTCAGTCTCCCCACCAAAGACTGCCATCGATTCAATCTGCTGTTCATCAGTCGACCCTACTGCCATAATCATGGCCATCAGTTGTCTGTGGCCTGTGATCAGATTGTGCGATTTAACCATTTAGTCTTAATCAATGATTCGGTATGAGCAGTTTGCCATTGTATTGAGCCGTGAATCTTGCATAATCTCTTTTAAATGAATGATATTTCTTTTGTTTTATGCTTTTTTATATGCAAAATATAAGTGTTTCCCACTTTTATAAATATTTTTAAAAAATAGCATTTTGATAAATATTTTTGCAATGATACTTTTTTGGAAAAAGAACTAAATATCGGGCTACTAGGTAACATTTATTCTGTGAAAATGATAGACGAAATGGAATAGAAGATTGTGAGGTAGTAAGAAAATAGTGTTTGGTAGGTTAATAAAATGGAATCGATAATTATATATGTATATAACGAATCACATTCTATCTAAACAATTCATTCTCATCCTCGTGTTTTCTTTTTCATTTCATTCATATATCACCGTACTTTCTCGACACCCCCACCCCTGCAACCCCCTTCGCCACCGCCACTACAACCTGATCACCTGAACGCCATCACCACAACCTAATCACCTGTACACCACCACCACCACCACCACCACCACCGGCACAACCATCACAACCACCACCCAAAACCACTACCATCACCACGGTCGCTGCCATCACCATTGTCACTACCGCCACAACCGTCATCGTCGGCACCGTTACAATTGTTGCTGCCACCATCAACTGACCACCACCTCTACCTTCACTGCCGCCATTACCTTATTTTATTTTGGTATTTTTTGTTATTTCGATGAAGTATTTTTGTCATTTATATTTCGTCATGCGTTTTTTCGTGCGTACCATACAAAAGTATTGATTCAATTCATTCTTATATATTAACCAAACAATCAATTGATTAGTAATATCCATTCCATTAAATATAATTTAGGGGGAGAGGGGTGCTCCACTAAACTACCCCCTCTTCTACCAATCCCACAATATCACGTCATTTACCCCGTGCATTATTCTAAACCACTTAGACCATATGCAACACCTCCACTCAACTACCCCAACTATCTCTCCTCTACACACTCACTTTCTCTTCACTCTCCATCGGGTAGTTGTCAATGAATTTGAGTACTCCAAATGAAGTTGAAGGTAACAACGATGGTGTCACTTATAAGTACGGGTATCCGATTCCACTTTACAAATATCCCCCCCCCCCCCCCCTACAATTATATATGTAAAAGAATTAATATTTGTATGGTTTCATGTTCATTAAATGCAATAAAATATCACTATGCAACTGTATAATTAATTGTATTAATGACTTGCCTTTCGGTCTTACTTTTTTGGAAAGTTCCTTTTGAACAAAAAGATAGTCGAAGAGAACTCGTGGGAAAAAGTTATTGAACATTCAACATACATACGTTAGTCAAAATGTTTTACAAATATCTATCTAAAATACTTTTGCAACAAGATATATGAATTTAAAGTTCAAGAAAATAACATAATGTATCTTAACTATTCAAGTACCCATATCAACAAAATAACAGTTTTCTAGAAACAGAATTTTTAAATAAATAAGTAGAATAAAACTATTCAATTAAGTACCTATAATTGTCCTAGAATAAAAACATAACATCAATATTGGAAAATCTTTGCCAGGAAATTACGAAAACCGCGTGACCCCACCATGTCTAATAGACTCATTGCCTTAAGTCTTTGTCGTCTTACAACGACTTCACTCACTTGGTATGTCCCACATTGGCCAAACTTTAACCATTACCTCACCCTTATAAATTATATAAGCTCCAAGTGCCATCTAATATTAAGCATAACTCAAAAACCTCAACCGGAACCATACCATACCATGGATTCAAGTTACTTGGAGCTCCAATTGCCCGGTTTCCGCTTTCACCCTACCGAAGAAGAGTTGCTCGAGTTTTACCTAAAGAATATGGTGTTGAAGAAAAACGCGCATCATGATATCATTGGGTATCTAGACATTTATCGCTACGACCCGTGGGATTTGCCAAGTAAGCTTAACTTCTTTTCGTTTACGCCTTATTACTTAAAATGAAAAAAGTGAAAATATGTATACAAGTGTTAACCTTTTGAATATTTGGATATTATAGAGTTGTCAAGCATAGGCGAAAGGGAGTGGTATTTTTTTGTGCCAAGAGATAGAAAGCATGGGAGTGGAGGGAGACCAAATCGAACCACCGAAAATGGTTTTTGGAAAGCAACTGGGTCTGATCGTAAGATATTTGGGTTGTCCGACCCGAAGAAGCACCTCGGGCTCAAGAAGACTTTGGTGTTTTACAAAGGAAGGGCACCAAGAGGAAGTAAAACGGATTGGGTCATGAACGAATATCGTTTACCCGACAGTTATTCATTTGGCAAGGTATTATATCCGGATTAAGACTGAAATATAACCATTTTCATATATAAGTATACATAACATGGATTTTTAAGGGAATTTTTAGTGTACAACAAAATATTTTTAATTGATCTCATTTGATAATTTACTTAATGGTTTCTTAGAAACATTAAAATATATCGTGTTGATATTGCTACTATCATTTTGTTATCATTAAACATGGTTTTGAATAAAAACTATCATACTATTATTTATAAAATGTTATAAAATAGTAAAGAAAAGGACATGTTACCTTGTGAATCTTTTAAGGTTACCGGATAGGTGGGCAATCTAAAGAAAACATTTAATGTCTATGAAACACTGAAATTAGTAAATTGTATTATTTAAATCAACTAAGTACATTAGTAGTCTTTATTAAAAGGTGATGTGTAACTTTTGAGTGACTTCTATGTAACTAGATTTTAAATTAATGTTCATTTATGTAGGAAATAGTTCTATGTAAGATATATAGAAAGGCCACTTCTATGAAGGTGCTAGAGCAAAGGGCAGCACTAGAAGAAGACACCAAGACACTCAAAGTCTCCTCTCCATTGTCGCCTGAAGAAACCGCCTCGTTCTACACACAATCAGATTACGTGGCATCTCTTATGCCGTCACTAGCAACACCAACGGAATCATGCCACATGGCATCCGAATACGATGAATGTCATCAAGACTTGTTGCTTATGTTAGACGAGAATTTGAAAGAAGAGTCTTCACCACCACATGCACCGTCAGTTGAATCATGCCAAATGGCATTAAAAACCAACGATGCGTTATGTCATGACTTATTTCACATGTTGGATGAAGATGTGAAACAAGAGCCTGATATAGTTATCGATGCGACCAACAGTATTTGTGACAGTAACAATAACAACATTGTTAACATGGTCACGAGTTTAAAATTACCCATAGAAACTGAAAGTTTACACGTTCTGCAACTGCCCAAAACGAACATGGACTGGACGCAAGACGCCTTTTGGCGTCAATTATGTAGTCCATGGTTGTTAGACAATATAATGTTGACTTCTCCTTATGCTAATGTCCTTAATTTCTAGGTTCATAGCAAATATTGACTTAATTGTAGATTATGTATAAACAATAAGTAGAAAATGGAAGGCCAATTTGTGGCTTGACGTTATCTTTCTGTTTGAAGAGGATTGTAATGGTCAATATTAATATGTTATTTCGGAGTTTTAAGATTTGTAATTTGTTAGAAAGGTTTTATTGGCAATCAGTCAATCAGACACTCAAAACTACTAATATATAGTAATTCAAACAAACTAGATAAACATTTAATAAAACAAAAGCAACTAAAAACATTCAGACCGTTAGTTAAATACTAATTACGTAACTTTTTCCAATTATCCCTTCAACTTTTACTTTTTATTTCAAAGCCGATGACCCGTTTCAGAATTACCTTTCAGTTATATTAAATACCTCGTTTAATTGAGGTAAGAACTAGTGATGAGATCGGTATCGTACCGGTACCGACCGATCCAAGTCCTGAAAATCACAAATTTTTTGTAACGGTACCGATACCAAAACTCAAAACTTTGGTACCAATCGGTACCGGTACCGAATTTGCTCATCCCTAGTAATAACCAACAATATTGAATTATATTCACAAGAGTATGGTTGTTCATTACATGAGTGCGAATTGAGCTAGGCTTAACTTGTGCAATGGACTATGGTTTGAGCTCGAAAATTTACGCAAAAATATCTCTTACAAACTGAAATATAAGCTCAAACTCAACCGAAGCCAACTTATGCTCATCATTGTTTGAAAACCCGAACAAGAAACTAAAGTTCAAACTCATTCGATGTGTTCCTTTTATCTGTGTCGAAATGAAAGACAAGGTTTTTTTGGGAAAAAAAATATAGTCGCTATCACAACTCACTGTAACTAACTAAGGCACTTTATTAGGCCGTACTCAAACTTTAAAAAAAGTAGTCAACACGAGTCAAACTCGAACGCTACTAGACTAAATAAGTTCACCAAACGCTCATATCATTCTATCAATTTCCGACACGACACGATAATATTCAAGTTTCTAGTAACCATATCTAGCATTTAAAAAAACGGGTCGTGTTCGGGTTCGGGTTCCGCTGTTGGTAACGTGTAAAGTTAGGTTTTCTCACCAATCCAACATTTCTTGGCGGCTCAAATATTCCAAATTCCAAACTTGCGGTTTTTGCCAAGCTTCCCGATGAATCTTCAAATTGGCTGCTAATTCATCAATCAATTTGGATTGTGATTTAATTCATTAGAGAAGATGTCGTTGAGGATAAAGACTGTGGTAGATAAGTTCGTGGAGGAATTGAAGGAGGCGTTGGATGCAGACATACAAGACAGAATAATGAAGGAAAGAGAGATGCAGAGTTACATTGAAGAGCGTGAGCGAGAAGTCGCTGAACGTGAAGCCGCCTGGAAAGCTGAGCTATCTCGTCGTGAGGTTCGATTACGTTATTAAATTATTGTTAGTATGTAAACCCTAGGTGCTTGAATTTGTATTCATTTTGTTTCATATTTAATAGATTTGGTACATTAGGGCTTTTATTTGTAACATTTCCAATTCCTCAGTATTTGTTCATAGATGATTGATTATACTCAACTTGTGAGAGTACACCAGAAGATCATGTAGGAATATAATGATACATTTTGCCCTAATGTGCTAAGAGTTGAACTTGAGGTAGAAGATAGGGGACACTAAGTGTGCAAACAAGTCGAGCCCAAGCTCCAATAGGCTCACGCTCTTGGGCTCGGCTCGATTCGAGCTGTTTTTTAAAACTCGAGCTTGGGTTGTGAATCGTATTTTCAAGATCGAGCTTGGCTCGCTTATTCTTTCTTAATTAGTTTATATACATTTTAATTATTTTTGTATATTTTGCGAAAAACCTAAACTTGTCTAAGCTTGGATCGAACTCGTGTGCAGTAGCTTATATGAAATAGAGCTCGGCTTGACTTGGGCTCGGCTCGTTTATTATTTCTTAGTAACTGTAGGAATAGAATGATACATTTTGCCCTAATGTGTTTCTGTGTTCAGAGCTGAATTTGGTGTAGGCGATAGGGGACACTAAGTGTGTAAATGAGTCGAGCCCAGGCTCGAGCTCAGCTTGTTTTGACTTACGAGAGCTTGACATTGGCTCATTTCGAGCTCGAGTATTTTTTTAAAACTCGAGCTCAGGTTGGGCACGGTTTGTTTATCTATTATTAATTAGTTTATATACATTTTAATTCTTTTTATATATTTTGAGAAAAATCTAAACGAGTCTAAGCTTGGCTCGGGCTTGTGTGCACTAGCTTAAATGAGCCAAAGCTTGGCCGTGGCGCTGTGCAGTGTGAAATTTTTACATGGATGTCTAAAAGAGTTAAAAACATAAAAATACACAATCGTTCAGGCTCGACAAGCCTAAATGATCTTCCTATACCGAGACTTGAGCTCGGTCTTGAAAATTAAACAAGCTTTTATTTGAAACTCGAGATCCATAAGGCTAGGCTCATTTCGAGTTTTTTAACAATCCGATCTTGAGAAACTTGCGAACAGCTTGGCTCATATGCACCTCTAGGGGACAATTTTTATAAAAGCAGTCTTGATAGATGATCATATGAAACAGTTTAATACATGATAATTATTATGTTAGTATATTAATTAACATTTGTTTAAACCGTGTGCTAGTATAGTCTCGCAAGCCTGGTAAAGCTCGATTTATGAAATTTGGACTCGTTTATTAAATGGGCTTAAATACAGGCTCGAGCTCGTTTTATCTGATTTCTAATGGTGGGTTATGTGGGCAGGCAGAAATTGCTAGACAAGAAGCAAGATTGAAGATGGAGAGAGAAAATCTTGAAAAAGAGAAGAGTGTTCTTATGGGGACAGCATCAAGCCAAGATAATCAAGATGGTGCTCTTGAAATTACTGTAAGTGGTGAGAAGTACCGATGTCTCAGGTTCTCCAAGGCCAAAAAGTGAGGTATTCACACATTAATTAAATGAATTCTTCTTTGTCGGGTTATTCGCTGTGTAAATCTTCAAATATGATTGTGTTTCAACCCGTGCATCAACTTTGTTATGGCGGTTTCATTATTGAATCCTTTGTGCTATTTGGCAGGGGTGTTAAATGGGTTGTGTTTGCGGGCCAAACCTGAACATTACACAAGTATTTTCAGGTTGACACGGACACAATCGGTTTAACTTGAT
The DNA here is from genome assembly GCF_021521415.1 of Bidens hawaiensis. Classification (NCBI taxonomy): domain Eukaryota; kingdom Viridiplantae; phylum Streptophyta; class Magnoliopsida; order Asterales; family Asteraceae; genus Bidens; species Bidens hawaiensis. The sequence continues at coordinate 50,949 of NW_027505667.1, read as the reverse complement.
TTTTATATTTAAACACTAGAAAGTTATAGTGTCACTAAAATTGTAAAGTTGTATAAAACATTATGTTAAAATTAAATAGTTTGATAGAATACCTGCTAACCCGCAAGCACTCGACTAGAAACTGCTCAAATCTATTTAAACTGAACCCAATTTTGTGAATTTTGTTAGGTTGTTTTTTTTCGTACTAGAAACTCACACCTCTAATATACGAAAAAGTTTTCTAATAGCTGGAGATCTGTAATGATGTTAACTTTCATAACTTACTGGTGACGTCTTACAAACATATTATTGTTATCGATGAATATTTCAGCCAATGTTACAACTTGTTAATATTGTTTACTTTAGAAAAACACAATTTTGTGACCATCATGGCTTGTGAGTCAAACCTCAAATATGAATTCAGTAAAATAAAAGTTTTGTAAAGGTGAATCTGTTGCATCAACATGTTGTAACAACAATCCCAGGCGGTTTTATAAATGATTTGTAACAACTAAGAAGGTTATTATGCAAGATTTTGGTTAAAGTTATTAGTCTGAAATGATTGTTGAGAGGATTTGGCCGAAAACAAGTTGTAAAAATATTTAGCACGTGGATGGCCGGATGAAATAATTACAAAAGAGATTAACTATAAAAGATCATTGGTCTATCTATCTTTTTTGGATTACTCACTAATCAAGAACACAAAAAGTAAAAAAAGTACAAAGAAAATGTTTACTGGTGCGTATGTTTCTGGTAATCGTGACGGGTATCCTTATACCACACCCGTTTCATAACTTTGAAAATTTTTATTACTAAATTTTCATCTCTGCTCCCATACCCAAATACCCGTCCCAAATGTTTTGGGTTCGGTTGTTATCTGTCTGGTTTGGATTTGTTTTATAGAGCTTCTTGTTCTAGGACACATATATAGAATGTAAAAGTGAACCCATGAATTGGCATGTTCATTTGAACAAAGATAATACCCATGATATAACAATGTAAATGTTTATGATACAAAGCATCTGAATTTGCCTTTCTTTTATTCCCCTTTTGTTCAAGTTGGTCACTATGCGTTTCATCGGTTATCAACCTAAGGGTTGGCATAGTCCATGGGACCATACGGTTCAAAGATGTCCGCCCAAAACCCATTTTTCCTTTTCGGGTTCCAACCCATGTCTTTGCATAGTTGATCATTGTACCATATATCCAAACCAGTTATGCATGACCGCTGATGGTACTCATCCGACGATTTCTTCATGTAGTCATCCCAGTTTGCAATATCTTTCTCCATATCTTTGATGCTAGGTATTTTAACTTTGCCATCAAGTAGCTCTGCTAGCCATCTGCACCTTATTTCTGATGTGAACAGGTTTGAAATGCTCTCCGAGTATCCAATTATTGCTAGTTGTGGTATTCTTGGGTGAATACATTCTCTGATACAATTAGGTAAAACTGTTAATTAGCTAGCATGTTATTTGTGTTTGTAAATCTATGCAATAATTTTACAATTGCGTGTTTGTTGTTTGTTTGTTTGGTTGGTTCGGTCTTGGGTCGTTGGTTAGTGCTATTCGAAATAATGAATTTTTATTCGAGAGATAGCAACTTCATTTATATGAAATTGAGTATTATTATTTTTATTTCATTGAGCGTATAGTTTAGTTTTCTGTAATAACATGAATATCTAATAAAAATATGTTTTGATATATATTTTATTAAAAAAACGAGTTGTATCGAAAAACACGTTTAATTTGGTTACAACTTCGCTTTCAAAGAACACCTATTTTTTTAAAAGTAAAAACTAAAAATAAATTTAAAAATCATTGGATCCAGTTATGAGTATTACTAACCTGTAGAGTGGAACTCTAGAATCTGGTGAAGCTGCAATGAGTTCACCAAAATCTTGTGATGTGAAAATGTTTTTAAGCTTCTGAATCCCTCTAAATCCGGTTGCTAATATCACAATATCTGCCTCTACGGGTTTGTTCTCTCCGTCGATCATGATACCGTCGTTGTAAAAGCTGAAACTAGGTGATCTCTTTGGTAAAATACTTCCTGTTTCAACTTGTTTGAAGAAGTCCTCAGGCAATGCAGCGAGTAAACATGAACGTAAATCTTTAGAGAAGTCTCGCTCTGGTACCATGTTAAATTTAGCAAGCGGAAGCTTCCTTTTGATGTCAGCTTCCACGAGTTTTGAAATCGCCCATCTCTGTTACATATCAAAAGTTGTTTGTAAGTATAAATGTATAATGTAGGTGAAATAAGGTAAGAATATAAGAGCATGCGTAGTGGGTCGTGACCATTTGTCCACCTCACCCTTTCAGATGAAACAGGTAGATTTACACTACTAAAATGGGGTGGGGTGGACCACTTCGGGCTATAGGGAATCATCGCCTCTGCATGATTTTGGCACCCGTGGATAACATGTCACTTACCAATGGTGATAAAACTGTGGCCAACATAGCTAGTAGAAAACCTTCACCGGGCTTATGAACCATAAGCTCGGAGAAGCGATTAAGGTACAAATACGATAATGGAATTCCCCACGGAGTGAAATCCGGAACCTTCCATCGGTCATTCCGATACACAACCGTACATGGATGCTCCGTTCCTGATATTATTAAAAACCGGTTTCATCAAACCCATATATAGTTAGTGCAAATAAGTAAACAAATCATATCTAACCGTTAACGGATGAACACTCCATTGCGATATCAAGCCCTTGTTTCTGGAACCCGACAACCACGACTCGCTTCCCCGTAACAAATTCTTCCGCCTTATCATGATCCATAGCAGAGTATTCCATGGAATGGATTACTTTGCCACAGAACACCTCAGGGCCAGTGGCAGGAGCAAACTCAGGTATATTTGGAACATCTTTGAATCTTCCAACACACAAAATAACAAAATCTGCTTCATATACCTGTTTTAGTGTAATATGTCATCAAATGATTAAATTTAATTTTGATCACTACAAGCGACATATATCGCCTTTGGTGGTTTTTCTAAGGTTGTTATTTTTTCTTACGACACGAAATTCATGGGTTTTGGTTAGTTTCAGGCCGGGACGCTAAAACACTTGGTTAAACGGGTCTGGTTTGGGTCAACTTGGCGGTTACACGGGTTGTCAAACTATTTGTTTTGTTTTTGTTTTGTTATGTTTTTTTTTTTTTGAGGAAAAAAAATGTTTTTAAGTCATAAATCGAACCAATTAGTTGCTTATACTAAATTTGGAAGATAAAAGAAATTAATGTCTCACACGAAGCGAAGTTCGCATGTTTGGGCTTAGTTAAAGCGGAGCTAGGTCAATTTAAGGTCGGGCCAGCGTAGTTTTTTAGGTAAATAGGTAAGGATCAAGCTGACCTAGCCGTTTTGCGGTGTAACCATTTATTCATTAGAGAAAAATGTATTTATGCCAAAAAAAATTAACCTGTTAGCTATTTTATACCAAAAGTAGAAATGAACTAATGTACATTGTTTATGTTTTAAGGTTTAAAATGTAACTTTTTTATACCAAACTATACATTGTTTAACTTTTAAAGTATTAATATGCAAAAAAAATAATAATAATAAAATAAAAAAAGAAAAAAAAAGAACCAAGAGTTTAATGGATCCTGTTTTATTAACCGTGAATACTTGTGTCTGTTCAGGCTCATTTGTCTGACACGATTTTCATGTTTTATTAACAATTTTTGTACATACATACCTTTGTTGAAAGTGGATCATTTTGACTGTTTTCCACCATGACTTTCCATTTCCCATAAGGACCGGTTCCTCGTATTCCGTTCCAGTCGGGCCACGACGAGGACCCTTGGTACTCGATTCCCGTTACGTTGCAACGGAATTGAATATGTTTAAGCAAGTCAAAATGACTAGCAAATGCTTTAAGGTATCCTAAAAGCTCACTTTGGGTAGGAAAATCATTGGTCACATATGAAGGCCAAGGAAAGTCAGCAAACCGATACACCTCTCTAAACGTTTGCAGCCGTGTGGTTCGTATGGTTTTCGCCCATACACCACCAATATCGGCCTGTGACTCGAACACAATAGGGTTCAGGCCTTTGGATAGACAGTATTTGCATGCTACAAGACCACTGATCCCAGCTCCAATGATCACCACTTGTTTCTGATCCATTTGGTAATTATTAAATAAAAGATTGAGGTTTTTGGTGTTTGATTCTTGTTGGGTGATGCAATTCAGGGATTGATTCTGGATTGTTTTAACTTTTAAGAATGGGCAGCTAGGAACAAAACAAAAACATGTTTATATAATGTATTTGATAAGATTTCATGTTTCCAACTGAATTGTTTTGTGTGTCTTTTACCAATTATTAAAATGTACTTTTGTTTTTTTTCAATAATTTTGTAATTAATTAAAGTGTAAATACTTCACCAAATTTGTTTTCAGTTATTTACCTGAGATGTTGAATACAAACTTCATCAAATTTGTGTGCTTTTTGGTTAAGCGGTCTGGTTTATTTAGTTAGTTTGTCGGTTTTCGGTTCAATTCGGTTAATAAACTAAATCACACTTGGGCTAGATTTTTTTTACCTAAAAACATAAAATGATGCATATATACATGAAATGAATGTATAAATACATTAAATAAAGATGTGAATACATGAAATAGAGACAGAAAAAATGAGATGAATGAATAAAAGCTAGAAATATATGAAAATATGAGTGGTTCGATTCAATTAACCAAGGGTGCACAAAGATACTTTCGGTTAATAGTGGTAAAAAAGCCGATAACCAATTTGGGAAAAGGAGGACGCGACGTAGTGTTCACCGCTCACTATGGACGCCACTCAGCTCCCACCTTCTCTACCCATGAGCATAACACTTATCTTACAAAAACTTCACCAAACTTTAAGGTGGTTTGTATTTAAAACATGATGATGATGTAACCTAGGACTTGATGTTTGATAAGTACATTTAAATCATTGAATCTGAAATTATCTTTAAGCCCAAAAAAAACAAAAAACCAGAAAACGTTGTGTTTATTAAACAACATAAATTTAGACATTTTGGCAGCAATATAAAGTTGATAATTCCTGAATATGTTGATGCATAGGTACATAATTGTCTCTTTCAGCTCCTAATTTAAAACCAGAATGATTGAACAACAGCCGGCCATGTCCTAACTGCAACTGCAACTGCAACTGCAACTGCAACATCCATCTTTTACTTTACACCCAATAATAATAATAATAATAATAATAATAATAATAATAATAATAATATGTTATTGGTGTCAAGTTAATAAATTGGGACGACCCACGTGGCTAAATGACATGAAAAAGTTATACCCACCAAAACTGTGATAAATATGATAGTGACATAAATTATGTATATTTTTTTCTTTTTGAACGTCGAAAATTTTCATTAATATAAAGAAAACCAAACATCATATCATAGACATAGGAGCTACAGGCATAAATTATGAATATTAATTTATATATTTTGATAAAGCAGGTAAGTTAAAATGCATAAACTAACAAAATATCATAAGCTAATATGTTAACAACAGTTGACGTAGGTTCTAAACTTGATTTAAGGGGGTTTTTTTTCACAATACGGGTTTCCTTGATTGTGTTTTTGAATGAGTGTAGAGCGTCAAAGTTAATATGGCCGGCTAACATCTCGTCTCATGAAAGCTCACTTGAGTTTTGAAGTTAGTTCTAAACATTAAAATAAAAGAGAGAACAGTTTACGCAGATTCCAACAGTACCACATATGCGCATCAATTTAAGTCTCATTTTTCTACTAAACATCATATCGATCACACGTGCACACATGAAAAGTCAAAATTACTTTAGATTGATTTACGGCAGTGTATTATATGTTTTTCTAAACAGAATCATGTGTTATCTTCAATGAGAGTTACAAACCGCATTTACCGGAAACAGTTGTAACTTGTTACTGCATATTCGGCGATGATATATGCACCCCGGTTAAGTTGCATTAGCATGAACTATTTATCAGGGGGTCTAATAAACAATAATGCGGCAAGAGACCTTCAGCCAGACAGTTTTAGTAAACACGCCTCAACCAAGTGATGAGGGTTCAAACCTCATTATGGGTATTTAGATGGTTTTTGATGATATATAATTAAGAGAATTAAATTTTGAAATATAAGTGAGCATGCGACACAAGTTTCGGTTGACCCTATCAATCATTTCCGAAAAGTGACCACATAAATAAAATTTGCATAATAAACTGACCATCGCTAGTTTCTTATACTAGAAACCGACTATAAACCATAACCGTTTAAATAAGAAAAGAACAGAAACACTTATTAGCACCTAACGAAATAAAACTTAACGAGCACAAACCTTTGATGTAACATTCTACATAAACCATATCAAAATGATTGGGTTCGACCTGATAACAGATTTACATACAGGTCCCCTCCGTTTAATTAGTCGTATGCTTAAAACAACTCATACCTCCGTAATAATAATGGAAACGCCAACCACGTTCACTCTCCGCCATTGTTAAGTCAACATTGGCCCTTCTTATGTGTACAACTTCAAAACACCCCCTTCCGTTTCACCTAAAAATTAATTAATTAATTAATTAATTAATTAATTAATAATAGAATGGATTTATGTTATCAAAAGTCAACTTGGGTCAAACTGAAAGTGTGAATACTCACCTGCATAAAGATTAGAAATCAGAATCATCTCCAAAACTACCAAACCTACCACCACCAGACCGACCTGACCCTGAACCCGATCCCGAACGCTGGCTGCCAAAACCACCTGACCGGCCTCCACCAAAACCACTGGAACGTTCCGAACCAAAATCCCCAAATCCACTGCGACGGCTAGACCGACTCGAATCTTCACCAAAGCCACCACTAGACCGTCCAAACCCACCACCGCCGGATCCCCCAAAACTAGATCTACCAAACCCACCGCCGCCGCCGCTGCCACCTGATCCACCATAACTAGATCTACCAAACCCACCACCACCGCGAGATGAACCAAACCCACTGCTTCGACCACCAAACCCTGAATCACCACCGAATCTACCTCCAAAACCAGACCCACCACCCAGTTCAATTCTGGATGTAGCATCGACAGCAATTGGAGAAAGCTTAAATAAAGGAAAAAAAAAACTAATCAGAAACTGGAGCCCAACACTTCATGTACTTCAATCAGCAAAAATAAGTATTATCATCATTTATCCACTGACAAAATGCAATTCAATAAAACATTCACCAAGTGATAGACATTCATTGTCATCAGTCTTTATCATCTAAAGATACAAGGAACCATTTACTTGCTGAGAGGAGCATTAAAAGCATATACACATATAGATACTGCAAAAACATCTATATAATAATGCAGATGAGAGTTGAGACCGGAAAAATTTGTACCTTGGAGTGTTTATCGATAAATGAATCACATTCAAATTTATTAGAATACTTATCCATTTAGGGTATTTTCATTGTTCACGGTGTTTTGTGAACATTTAGTTGACATGGTTTCAAATTTATCTTATACACTTGATTCGTAATAACATACTTTTATAAACATGTCTTCAACAAATTAGGATGTGTTTCTAAAATATTACAAGTTCATATCGATAGATCTTGAAGAATTCTCAGAAGTCTATTATATAACATAAAGTTCATTATCATCAAATCGAGACCAGAAAAATTGTTAACATAACATGATTCAATTAATCAAGCATAAACCTGCTGAGGTTTAACTGTATATATGAGCAACAAGGAAAATGTTATCATATTACCTCTTTAAATTTGCATCCTACTTCACGCTCATATGATTTAACGTCTCTCCACTGCTGTGAAGAATACATTAATATTGCACTTCCTTTCTTGCCAGCACGACCAGTACGCCCGGACCGATGAACAAATATTTCTGATGAGTTAGGTAGTTCGTAATGTATAACCTAACCACCATAGTAAAAAAAACAAATTATTATAATCGTCAACTTTTAAGCAAAAGTTTCGTTTATGTTACCTGTATTCAATTACACAATAAGGCAATGTCATATATACCCTTAGAAATTTGTTGAATATTATATTTACACGATTAAAAGAAGTGTGCATGTAACCAAAAAAACTGATCCGTAACCAGAATAACCAAACCCAAACATAAAGTGACAGTTTGGTTTTACATCTTCGTAAAACCCAAATTTTCAATTAGGTGACGGTTTTACATGTAATAAAAACCAAAAAGAAAAAAAAAATATAATCGAATTAATTGATTTTATTTCTCTTATTTGTAATGTTAAGTCATTTATAATAATTTAATAAATAATGCATCCGAAATATTTTATCAAAAATTTATACTAGTCAATTGATCATTATTAATAAGTAATAACGACTTAGGCCAAAATTCATTAATTTATGCCAGTTTTTTATTTTATTTTTTTGCCAAAAAAAATTAAAGCTAATAGAAAAACTGAAACAAAAAACGAAAACAAACAAAACTCAAACCGAGAAACCCCCGAAATCGACTAGTTTCCATAAAACCCAAACTGAATTTTCAGTTTATGGTTTGGTTTGGTTTGGTTTGAGCCCAAAACCAACCCATGCAAACCCCTACTTAAAATGTCATACTCAATTTTTTAAAACAGAACTTATAACATGACAATTATACCCTTCTCTCTCTCTCTCTCTCTCTCTCTCTCTCTCTCTCTCTCTCCTTACACTCCAAAATAATCATATCCTAATGCAAGTTTTACAAAAGAGTATAAAAAACATAAATTGAAAAATGGGTATATAATTTTCTTTGATATTATGATTTTATGTTGCCTAAATATGATACTGAAAATCAACCCAAACAAAACAAGCAGAAATTGTACCAGATCAACATTAGGAACATCAAGTCCACGAGCCGCAACATCAGTGGCTACTAAAACATTGAACCGACCATCTCTAAATCCCGAAAGAGTTCTCTCCCTTTGGTTTTGTGAAATGTCTCCGTGCAATGCTTCACATCTGAAACTCTTCTGCAACGCGTACGATAAACGATCAGCATCACGCTTGGTTTGTGTGAAAACTATGCATTTCCCATCATTCGCATGTTCCTGAAACAACACAAATAATATTAAAAAAGGTAAATACCAAAAACATTCGATTATTGTGTTGATAGCTTCTTGAATCATAATGTTATTAGTGGTCCGAGAATTGATGGTCTCTCACGCATTTCTGATGAAATGGAATAAAGTGTGATTCCATCCGCCAGTTTTTGGTCTGAATCACCAACCTACAATACAAGTTTTGAGTCAGTATGCACTTATTATAACAAATAACTAAATGTGTCATATGTGCAAATGAACCGAATGTTCAGTGAACCGTTTTGCGAGAAGTTCATTATGTCTGTTTGTTTGATTAAACAAACGAATATGAAGCAACTTTTGCTCATTTTATAAAACAAATGAACATAATTTTTGTTCATTTAACTAACAGCACGAACATAAACACAGTTTTTGGTCGCTTAAATAAACGCACAAATATGAACAAATGTCTTGTTCATTCATTTACGTTCATAAATTTATGTCTCTTCATGTTTGTTCGCTTATGGTTTGATCATTTATGCCAGTTTATGTCTGTTAATATACATTTGTTTATGTTAGTTCATTCACGTATGTTCACTAATTATGCATTTAGAATGATATCATTATCACCAATGTTAAATTGAAATCAATTTACATTTTCATATTTTAAAACTGTTGGTTTATATATGTTTGTTTAAACTTGAAATGTTTGACGTAATGAAGCTGGTATGTTAAAGAATTTGATTTGGATATCCATGGTTACCTTTTCCGTGTTGGTTTATGTTCGTTAATCTACATTCGTGAACTGTTCATTTAGAGTATTAATTATGAGACGAACATAAACAATCAAAAACAAGCCCCGTTTGGTTCGTTTAAGGCCTATTAACCACCATAACAAAAAGAAAGCTATACTCACAAGATCAATAGTTAAAGGCGACTTTAAATACTTATGGGTAAGTTTGACAATCCAACTCGGCATAGTTGCAGAAAACATCATCGTCTGGCGTTGTTTTGGCAGATATTCCAATATTGTTTCAACATCCTCAGCAAAGCCAACATTAAGCATCTGATCCGCTTCATCAAGAACAGCAAACTTAACTTCCGATAGATTCAACGCACCCCGTTTGAGCAGATCAATAACACGACCGGGGGTACCCACAATGACATCAACACCACGATCAAGAGTGCTCATCTGACGTTGAATCGGTGAACCACCATACACACACAAAGTATCCAAATTGGGTGCAGACTCATAGAACTCCTTTTCAACTTGGCGAGCAAGTTCTCTTGTTGGAGCCATAACAATGGCTAATGGATTCCTCCCTCTTCTGTTATATTTAACCAATATGTGAGTAATTTGTTGACTTTAGAAAGACTTGACAGAGAACAAAAGTATGATTCAATAATTTACCCGTGTTTCTCATTGTATTGAATGATCTTATCCATAATGGGAATGCCAAAAGCCAGAGTCTTTCCGGTTCCAGTTCTAGCTCGACCGATCATGTCACGCCCCTGCATTGCTGGCTCTAATACAGCTCTCTGAAAACAATACCAAAATTATAAACCAATCTTTCTCTAAATTGAACATTTTTAGCAATACATGCTTGATTTTTATCAAAAAATCATGCTTTTGCTTATAATATCATGAATTTTTAAAACTTATCCCCCACTTCAAATTTCCAGCTTCTCAAATCATAATAATTTAGTTGTAAATAAGCTACGCATTTAAACAAATTTCCTAGGCTATTTATATTCATAAAAATTGTAAATTTATTTATATTTTAGCTGTTTAAAAACCTATATACATACAAGTATAAAAAAATATAACACAATTATAACAACAACTTGATTCAAACATTGAACAATTAATGTTGTAATACCTGGAAAAACAAAAATTCTATTATCCTCCACTTCAAATTACCAACTTATCAAATCATTATCTTTTAGTTAGTTATAAATATGTTTTAGAAAAAACACGAATTCAAACAACATTCCTATCCATAATCATAAAAATTGTGAATTTATTTATATTCACTGTTTAGAAACCTGTATACATACAAGTAAAGCATATAAGCCCTAATTATAAATAACAAAAGTAAAACAACACTATCCTAAATTCTAAAAATTGTATCATTCTTTAAAAACTTTCAGCTTCTCTAATTAGAATACTTTAGTTACACTGTTTTAGAAAAACACAGATTCAAACAAAATTCCTATTTATATTAATAAAAACTACAAATTGCCTGTTTAGAAACCTATATGCATACAAGCCCTAATTATAACACAAAAATGCCACTTAAACATTGAACAATTAATGTTGAGATACCTGAATTGGAAATAGCTTTGTGATGCCTTTCTTGGCTAACGCAGTAACAATATCCTGAGAAATCCCAAGCTTAGCGATCTCGAGGCCGTCGGACGAAGCCTTGTCATCGAACGATGGATCGGCGGCAACCGCGTATCCGGCGGACTGCGTTGAGACATCGGACGGCCTGATGTTCATCCATCTGGAGCCGTGGAAGCTTCTGAAAAACCTAAGATTAAGGTTAGTTGATTGAGATTGAGATTGTTGGTGAATTGGTGGTGTAGATGGAACAAAGAGGTGGTGGTTGCAGGTGGTAATAGAAGCCAGATGACTGGTGAGTCTTCTGGATGAAGCTCTGATGAGAGTGTTCATTGTTGATTGCAGATGGTATGCGTGTGGGTTGGAGTGTAAAACCCTAATTTGGTGAAGCAACGAGGGTTTACGAAATGTGACGACGAAAAACGGGGAACTTATTTATTATTATTATTATTATTATTATTATTATTATTATTATTATTATTATTATTATTATTATTATTATTGGCTGATAGTTAAGGCCGGTGGTTACTCCCAAATTACACTTTTGCCCTTTACTATACTCCAATTTATAGAAAATTTTTCTTTAAACGACTGATGGATAAAGTTTGGCCGATGACAAAAGACGATGTTTTATGTGCAATCAATGTGTATGATTGCAGACAGCGGCAGCCCAGGCCTACTATCTCATGCTCCAAGGAAACCCACCCCAAAAGACCTGGCCGGTAAAACTCGATTGAGACTATATTCAAACTTATAACCTTGTGATCTTCAAACCAGATCTTCATTACCCGTCTCTTATGTCAAGCTCGTTGGATTACTCTTTGATAAGTATTTAGTAAAGATGTTATTGTAAATTAGAGGTGTACAAAACCGGATTAGAAGCAAGATAGGGCAGTGATATACATCAGGTTCGGTTTATTAAGCCAGTTAACTGGATCACATATTTACCCGAACCCGAAGAGCCACCATGATCCGAACCACGAGCCTTGATTTTCTAGCATGCAACCACGTTTATCATTTGTTATTATATTATTTTTTTTTATTTAATTTCATATTTTCTTTAAGTCATGTAGTAGTGGATTAGTGGTCAAGATAGTTTCCTATATTTTAGGGGTAGTTATTTTAATTATATGTAAATGTTTCATATGAAAGGAAACAAAGCAGATGTTTATGTTGAAAAGTTTTTCTTGGTTAATTTTGTCTCAATGGAATTTGAGTAAAATTGATTCGTCTATGCTAGCTCGATTTTGGCATCTCGAGTGGTGATCTTAGACACGATTTGTTATCCGGAGTGGTGAATCTGTATCTTCGGTTAAGGATCGTAGCCCGACGGTTTGTTTTCGGTGGTGAATCTGTATCCGAAATCAGTCATTGATCTATCCATCATATATTCAATTTCAGTTGCTACCCGTCACCGGTGATATTACTATCAGGCAGGCTGGTCATGTCGTTTCGGGCCGATTTATAAACCGGTTTACAATTAGTTTGGTAGATTTAAAGGGGAACCGATCTTCAAACTGGCGGTTTGGGTTGTTTTGAAAACCAGTTTGGGTGAAACTGGTTTTGAACCCAAATCGGTTCAGTTTGCCTAAAGCTGGTCCCAAACCGGGTTTTTGTACACCTTTTATTGTAATTTGTAAATAACGATACATCAACTCCAAATTTTGGGCTTTTAGAAATGGAAACGGTACACATTGAAAGTATGGGCCGTAGCCCGTATGGCTGATATTTTATATTTTAAAATTTGGGTTTAGGAAGTAAAGGCTAATGTGAACCTTTTGAAGAATTTGAGACCGGTGGTGATTATCACATTTGAAGCCCGTTTATTAATTTGAAAGGCAAAATACATATTCATTTGGGGACAAATTACACTACTCAAATTTTGTGTTAGAAAGTCTTCACAATTCACATTTACTACTTTTCACTACATGTAAAGTCTCTTGTCAAGTTACCGAGACTAGAGAAAATTTGAGGCTGAAATTCCGGTGAGGAAGCTTTGGGGACGACAAATCCAAAATGTAATGGGTGGCATAGGAGGAGAGCGTTACGACTCCAAAAGACAAGGGTGGACTAGGTATTAGCTTACTAATATTTGGTTGCTTGTTAAATGGTGGTGAAGGTTCAAGAACGAAAATAAAAGCTTATTGCAATTTCTAATATAGATATTCGGGAAATTAGCGTTAATTTGCAATATATTAGCCACGCGTGTAAGCTCCCCTTTTCTTCGCCTTCTCCATGCGTGATATTTTTGGATTTTTTTAAGAGCGTGCACAAAAACAATGCTAAAAATATATTGTTTCAAGCTATCTTCCAAACGACATGTTGGTGCATTTGGAGGGTTCAAAATGATTACCCATCTAATACAAAAGCATTACCGAACCAAGAGGTATAGAAGAAATCAACAAAACCGGTTACTCATGGTTGATGATCATATCAAATTAGTGATGCCATTTCAACGTAGATATCATATACTTGCTAATTTCTTTTGGTGTTTCAATTTTTAGTTGCTTCTATCACCTTGCTAGTTGCCATTGTTCAAAATAAAGTGAAAAAGTTTTAAACTTTTAAAACATGAGTACTATAAAGATGCATGAAAATGGTAAAACACTAAAACAATTGTAAGAGAATATGTTGGGGGCACCGGGTGATTCATCCTCTAATTATGTTGACACTACGAAACAGAAACATTGTTGCTCACCATCGAAAAAAAGAATTTCTCCATATGACCAAGTTTTGGGGTGACTTTAAGTATTGTTACGAGGTGTGCATAAGGATTGGTAAGAAGAGTGCGAGTGACTTGCTTCTACTACCTAAAGAGGGTAATGCATTCCCTCAAAGGGTTATAAATTGTATTTCTTGTTATAAAACCATAAATAGTATATGATATGATAATGAAGCATAATGCTATGATAGTTTGTCTATTTATGCTTACCTAAGTTATTAGCATCTCTTCAAGTTGCTTTGAGGCTTCAGAATAAAAACCAAAGTTGTGTGAATGGATGACCGATCAAAGTTTCACCTTGTTTTGTATGGTTACATGGTCAATAAAAATATGTATTCCTTTTGGTGTCTATATTAGCACATTGTGACATCTCAGTGAGTATCACCTCACCTGCAACTTGACTTAAACCGACCTTTTTTAGATTCAACCTAAATCAATGAATTTCATGGTTGTGTCATACTTTCGTATTTATTGAAATCTATAGGGTATGTTTGGTATGATGTAATGGAATGGACATGGAAAAGAAATTGACAAAGGAATGAAATAGACCATTACTATTTCATTGTCATGTTTGGTTACCATGTAGGAATGTAATGATCATCCCTTTACCACTACCACTAGTAACAATAATAAATAGTATTAATAATATGAACATTCGTATTGATCAGTTCTTCATGTATATAATAGAAAACATGAATATTATGATAAACCTACAACTAAAACATACCTGTCACAGCAGAGAGAGAGGCCACAGCTAATGAGAACGATCCAGACGACATGACAGTTAGCTTGGTCGGGTTCCCCTTTAGGATGTATATTAGTGATGGAGATTAGGGTTCTTGAGAAACCGAATAATATAGAGGGAGAGAGGCTCACGAATTTATGTGAGGGTTTAGGGTTAAGTTATCTGATGTTAATTAATCTCTCCATATTTATATACATCCAAGGGGAAACACTTGATTAGCAAGAAAGGGTAATTTGGTCCATCAACAAAATACTTAGCTAATATAATAATAAGGTATAATTAATTAACTTTGATCTATTATAATATAAATGATCATGTAGGCCATACATAAATATACATATCCATATATTTATTCTTACATTCTCTCACTTGGCCAAATAATCATTTATTATGAGCATTAGATTAGTCTGCAGATTTTAACACTCATTTTAGCTTTAAACTTAAACTGGAGCAGAGAAATACAGTCATTGAATTGAACATCAGCTCAAGACTCCCATTAATCATACTGCAGTCCTTGTTTAAAATCTAAGTAGTTATGATCAAAATTATATAAGTAAGCCCTTCAAATATTTGATTTGTATAATAATTTGTCTATATGTCATTACGCATGCAGAACATATTAAGAGATATACAAAATCAAAACTGAGGAAATTTTATTAAATAAAATGTAAATAAGTACAATATGCAATTAAATAAGGTTTTCAGTAAATCCCATATTAGCAACATGTTCTTCAAAAACTTTAGGTGGGAGACCTTTAGTCATCGGATCCACTAGCATATTATGTGTACTAATATACTCAATACAAAGCTTATTTTCCTCAACTCGTTCACGCACGAACAAATACTTTGTATCAAGATATACCCCGAAGTGGACTTCTTGTCATCTTTGCATTTAGCAAAGTCAGAATCAGAATAACCTACCACTTCTAAATTATCACTTCTTCTATAAGTCAGTTTGTAGTCTTTCGTCCTTTGAAGATATCGAAGCACCTTCTTAGCTGCTTTCCAGTGTTCAAGGCCAGGATTAGTCTGATAACGACCTAACATTCCAGAAATATAAGCAATATCTGGGCGAGTACAAACTTGTGCATACATAAGGCTCCCGACTACTGATGCATAAGGTATCAATCTCATTTTCTCCTTTTCAACCTCTGTTTTCGGACATTGGAATGCCCCGAAATGTCTCCTTTAACTACAGGAGCTGCAGTTGGGTTACAATGTTGTATTTTGTAACGAGTAAGGACACGGTCAATGTAGGCCCTTTGAGATAATCCTAAGATCCCTCTGTGTCTGTTTCGGTGAATTTCGATGCCAATAACATAAGAAGCATCTCCGAGACCCTTCATGTCGAAGTTATGCGAGAGTAATCGCTTCGACTCATGCAACATGTCTAAACTATTACTTGCCAATAGAATATCATCTACATAAAGGACAAGTATAGTAAACTTACTCCCACTCATTTTGAGGTAGGTGCATTGATCCACTTGATTCTTTGCAAAACCTTGTTTCTTCATGACTTCATCAAACTTAGGTACCATTGACGTGATGCTTGTTTCAACCCATATATTGACTTCTTAAGCTTACAGACTAGATGTTCTTGACTTTCAGGTTTAAAACCTTCAGGTTGTTTCATGTACACCTCTTCGTCTAAAGTGTCGTTAAGGAAAGCGGTTTTCACGTCCATCTGATGCAGCTCTAAGTCAAAGTGAGCTACTATTGCCATAACGATCCTTAATGAATCTTTTCGAGAGACAGGTGAAAAAGTCTCTTGATAGTCAATTCCCTCTTTCTGAGTGTAGCCCTTTGCAACCAATCTCGCTTTATAGCGTTCAACGTTCCCTTTTGGATCAAGTTTTGTTTTGAACACCCATTTACATCTTACGGGTTTGACACCGTTGGGAAATTCTACCAAATCCGTTATTTTTCCTCATGGAATCAAGCTCATCAATAATCGCTTTATTCCATTCAGAAAACTGATCACTGCTCATGGCTTCATTATAAGAGTGGGTCTTCTAGACCTGGATGACCTCATGAGTTGATTAGCGGGTTCGGCATTGTCTTGGTTTTGAATGTTTGATGTGCCTTCAATTTCTGTTATAACGGGTTTTGAGTGTGGAGAAGGTGGTGCAGAAGGTTCAATTGCATGGGGTACAAGAGGAATAGCCGTAGTTATAGTAATCGACGAGTCTCCCCCCGCATCTTGTATTTCTTGCAATTCTTCATAAGGGTTAGTACTTCTCCCACTGATCTTGTAATCCTCCAGGAACACGGCACGCTTGGTTTCTACGATACGAGTGACATGGGAAGGACAATAGAAACGATAACCCTTTGAATTTTCAGGATACCCGATAAAGAAGCAGGTAACAGTTTTAGGGTCAAGTTTCTTTAGGAAATGGTTACAAAGTTTTGCTTCAGCAATACAACCCCATACTTTCATATAATTAAGACTCAGTTTCCTTACTGTCCAAAGTTCATAAGGAGTTTTAAGGACAGACTTAGAAGGAACTCTATTGAGTATATGAACAGCTGCTTTTAAGGCTTCAGTTCAGAGAAATAGAGGTAAATTAGTGTTGGCTAACATACTGCGTACCATATCCATAAGGGTTTGATTTCTCCGTTCAGCGACACCATTTTGCTGAGGAGTACCTGGTATGGTATATTGGTTCACGATCCCATGGCCCTTACAAAACTCATAAAATGGACCAAGGGTCTGACCCACATCAGTATGTCTTCCATAATATTCACCTCCTCTATCTGATCTGACAACTTTTATTTGACGATCTAATTGTTTTTCAACTTCAGTTTTAGAATCTTTAAAAGTTGTTACAGATTCAAATTTTTCTTTAATGAGATACAAGTACATATATCTGGAATAATCATCAATGAAAGTGATAAATGAAGTATGTCCAGTTAGCAATGGGGTAAGGACCACTAATATCAGTATGAATGAGTTCTAATAAATTAGAGCTCCTAGTGGCGCCTTTCTTATTTGCTAATGTCATTTTTGCCTTTAAGACATTTGACACATGTTCCAAAATCGGTGAAATCGAGATGGGGTAAGACTTCATTCCTCACGAGGCGGGCTAACCGGTCTCGTGAGATGTGGCCTAAACGTTGATGCCACAACATAGAAGAAGTTTCTAAGTCTCGTTTCTCTTTAATCTTTGTGAGTGATTCATTAATATTATATGATAACAAAGATTTAGAAAAATTATCATCTAGTTCTAATCTATAAAGACCACCATCCAAAAAGCCATAACCAAACACTTGAGAATTTAAAGAAATAGTAAGTTTGCCACAACCATGAGAAACATCAAAACCGTCCATGTCTAAATTTGGTCCTGATACAAGATTCCGAGTAATCTCAGGAATATATAAGGTATCATAAAGTTTAATACATAAACCATTTTTCCTTATTAATTGTAAAGTTCTCACAGCCTTGACTTCAAGTTCTTTATCATTCCCCAGTCTTAGTGTTCTTTGGTTTCTTTCCAGCTTCCGGATTGAAAGGAATCCCTGAGTAGAATTGGTTACATGAACCATAGAACCAGAATCAAACCACCATGTATTAGCAGGAACAGTTAAATTATAGGACTCAAGTATCATAAAGAGATCATTACCTTTTTTAGCCAGCCACTCCTTAAGTCTGAACAGTCTTTCTGCTTATGAATGTACTTCTTACAGAACTTGCAGAAAGGCTTTCCAGTGGAGTTCTGCCTGTATTATTCTTCTGAACTTTAGCAAACTCCTTTCTTGGATTAGTGTTCTTCCTCTTCTTGGAACTGGTGGCAAGGTAAGCAACTTCAGGTTTGTCCATCTTCATACGCTTTTCCTCTTGCATGCACATAGCAATAAGCTCACTCATGGTCCATTTGTCCTTTTGGGTGTTGTAATTGATCTTGAAAGCTTCATAGGCAGGTGGAAGAGAGGTCATGATGAAGTGTACTAGAAAACCGTCGCTGATATCCATGTCTAATCCCTTCAGCTTATGGGCCATGTCGTTCATCATCATAATGTGCCCACAAATGCCACTCCTTCCATCGTACTTAGTAGTCAACAGTTTGTGAATAAGAGTACTAGCATGCGCCTTAGACGTTCCCTTGAATTGTTCCTCCACATAAGCCAGATAGGTTTTAGCATTTTTAGAGTCTGGAATAGATCCTCTTATGGGCATGCTAATGGAGTTTTTCATAAGCATTAGAGACATGCGGTTGCATCTCTTACATTTTTTGAAAAGTGAGTGCTCAGTAGGAGTGCTGTTAGCGGTTAGTTCCGGAGGTTGATCCTCGTTTAGAGCAAAGTCGAAATCCAGGAAGGCAAGATTAAGCATAAAAGAGTCCTTCCAGGCAGCAAAGTTATCTCCAGTTAATGATATGATTCCACCATTTGGAGCTGTTATTGGAATTTATATGAGAATGTTAAGATACTAAACTAGTAGGAACTTAGAGTGAGCTAGGGGCAATTTAAACCAATGCAGGCATAAATAAGAACCATTTAAATTATGAAGTTGTGATAATTAATATCTATTATTAACATCAAATAATAGATTAATGTAATTAATAAAATTCTACTTAAATAAAAGATAAATCACCTTTGGGCAGAATTAAATTTTACTTAAGTATATGTGCAAAACAGTTGTAACACATCACCTTTGGTCAGAAGTGAAACAACCATTTTATTTATGCACGAGTTAGTTTTGCTTTGATATAGATGTATCGCATCACCTTTGGGCAGAAGTGATACATTTAAATCATGTTTAAGCTAAACTAACATAGCTTGTATTTAGACTTGAATGATATGTTAGATGTATCACATCACCTTTGGGCAGAAGTGTACATCATCATTCATTCAAGTTAAGCTTTTTATATGTTTTGTAAAAGTAATCAATATGAATTTTAAGTATTTATAAAACATTAGTACAATTAATAGCAAACAAGATATTACCTCCGGAAGCTATGATTAATTACCCGTCAAGAAGTATACGGCAAAAATAAGGCTAGCAGGAAGAGCAAGAATCTAGAGGCGGAATACCTAAAGCTCAAGGAGGGGCATAATTCAGCCGTTTTAAGGCATTAAAACTTGTTCTTGAGTTTCAATGATTCGTCTTTGAGGCGGCACTTTTCAAGAACACCTAAATTATGCTCCACGTTTAGCTTCTGGTATTCCACTCCGAGATCTTGCTATTCCTGCTAGCCTTATTGCTCTGTCTACTTCTTGGCGGGTAATTAATCACAGCTTCAACCTTCACTTGGAGTATTCATGTTTGTTAGCTTCAGAACAAAACTGTTGATAGACAATGTGCCTTAGGGTGGAGTGAATGAAGGGTATTGTTTATTAGCTTTGTAGAACAAATAAACAAACAACATAGACAAAGAATCACCACCTTTATTCACTTCACAGATTGTGATAAGATAATGTGAATTTTTTTTTGGGGGGGGGACCTACTTTAAGTTTTTATTAATTAATAATAATAACTTCATGGTTGATTTGGTAGTTTTGTGTTTAACAGGTGGTAAATAAACCAATTTGTTAATTAATCACTTGGTAAAAACCAATGCTTAAGAGCATCTTAACCTATTTCCTAAAAATATGTGAGTGAAAATTGTAAATTATAGGATATGGTTTTCCGAAAGTGATTGAGAGTGAATGAAAAATAAATGATAATGATTAAAGTATAAATAAATGTGTGTTATTTAATTAAAAAAGAGAGAGAGAAACTATAATTATTTTTAGTATAATTATATGATATATATTATATGGATATATGATAAATAACTGAATGTGATTATGTAAATGCTCTAATATATTAGGTAGAATGGAACAACTACATACTTCATATGAAATGAAACAGTTAAGATATATTGTGTGGCTTTCTTACCGGCAATCAAGTAGCCAAATGCGTAGTTTAAAATGCAGATTAGTCAAAGATAAAAGCCTTTGATATTAAGTAGAAAGTCAAGGTAGCCAAATGCATAGTTTAGAATGCAGATTAGTGGTTGAGGGTGAAAGACTGAAAGGTTATTCGATTGTATGTTTTAATTTTCTTTTTTTACTTGGTTTTTTATATCTTTAATGAATTTCACTTTTCGTAATTACTATTGTATGAGTATCAAGGCGGTGTAAACACACACAGAATATGGCATCGACTTGACCTGTTGCAACACGCGTGCAAGATTACTAGTTATGCATTGATTATATATAAATATTTCCTTCACTTTTAATTGTTTTCGAGTTAATTTTATATAATATTAGTTCTAATTGATTCATAGTAGGGTTTAAAGGGTTCAATAAAAACAAGCTAATATGGAGAATTTATCTTAAATATTAGTGTCGTGTATTAAATGTGTATTGTATCATTATATAGTTTATTACTTTGCAATATAATAATAAAATGGTTACATGTTACGTAAACTCAAATATATTAAACTTAATGATTCTTTATTTGTTTTAATGATGTGTGATCCATAACAAAATGAAGTCATGAGATTGTCACAAGTTGGTTTGTTTATACGTCTCTAATGGACCAACAAAGTAATTTATGGGCTTCAAAGAAAACAAACGAAATAAAACATTGGATTGGAACTGATGTTTTCTTTGCCGGCTATTCACAAAATATAAGAGGAATATTTTTATTCTGATGGAGATTTTATTCTATGTTCTACTGCGAGAAAGAAAGTTATCGCATAAACACGTCAAACAAGTCACGGTCAAAATCGGAAAAAGAGAATTAAAGAAGCAAGCACGCTAGCTACTCAATTAATTAAACCCGAAAGCTAGGAGAAAAGACGCACATTAATTATCATACAATCCCATATTAGATGTTGAGCTTGTCTTTCCCCATTGCTAGCTTGTGTTACTCCTTTTCAACATTAGAT
This sequence comes from Bidens hawaiensis, assembly GCF_021521415.1. NCBI lineage: Eukaryota > Viridiplantae > Streptophyta > Magnoliopsida > Asterales > Asteraceae > Bidens > Bidens hawaiensis. The sequence continues at coordinate 29,254 of NW_027505667.1, read as the reverse complement.
AGTTGTTTGTAACATCCCGAAATTTCTAAGAATAATATTTAATACATTATTTATTTATGGTGGAAAAGTTTACTTAAGTTAGTAGAGAAATAAAATAATAACGATGGATGGATAAGTAGGCTAATTAGATGAATAAATTATAGACCAAAAAGGAAAGATGAGTCTAAGGTCCATGGGCTTAAAGGAGTACAAATACCCCTTAAAACCCTAATCATTTCCATTTCTATACATCTCCACACCATAGCCTACACCATCAAAACACACACTTAACTCAATTCCCATTTTTGAGAAAACCACCCACAAAGACACAAAGATTCCCGGAGATCTAGCCGTCGGATTGGTCTCAAATTTTAACTGAATGTTCATGGTATATAAATGAAGATTTCTAATGAACAGATTTTCAATCAGAAGTCGGGAACTCCGGTTTTTATTAGCAAAACCGCAGCAGCTCAAAAATGAAGATTTCAGCGACTGTTTAGCTTTTCCGGCGATTGTAGCGGCGGTTTTCGATGAAGGTGAGCTGATGGATTTGTAGATCGGGGCGAGATGGTTCCGTGGCCGCTTGAATCACTCAAATCCGAGTTCGTTTGATATGGTTTTGGTCTATTTGAGTGATTCGAACAAAAACATCACAGGTACGTTTTTGTTAAAAATGTTTACTTTTCATGTACGGATTTACATAAAAATTGATAGGATGATAGATCGGTTCATGACTATTGATAAATTTATGAACTTGATAGTACACGGGTTAGTTGGCTCGTTTCGGGTAAAACGAGTAGTGTTTGGTTTGCGAAAAGGACGGGTCAACGAAGTCGGTTTTGCATGAAACTTGGTAGGATAGTAAATCGGACCCTATTATGTGAGAAAGATGTAAACTTTAACATTAATAAGTTGTTTGGAATGAAAAAACGGGTAAATGGGGTAAGATGCCGGTTTTCCGGCGATGACGACGCCGGAAAGACGACGCCGGAAAAGCGTATACAAGGATGAAAAGAATATTAAAACCCTAACCCTAATTCGTTATGTGAAACTAACGAATTAAAGGTAATTCGTTAACGGACTAGCCTTAGTTCGTGAACTGATTCGTTAATGAAGGAATGACGAACTAGCTCCGATTCGTTAAATAATTCGTTATGATGATTCGTTAAGGGAGAACAACGAACTAGCTTCAATTCAGTTAAGCCAGTTCGTTATAAAAGATCAGTTTGTTATAAAGAGTCCAGTTCGCTATAAGGGTTAATTCGTTATAAAGGCCAATTCGTTATGTGGCCATTCGTTAAAGACTAGGATAACGAATTAGATAATGTAAGATAGCGAATCAGGTGCCAGTTCGCTATATTCTGAATAACGAATTAGAAGTTTGAAAGAATGACAGAAAGGTCCTTGGACTTAGAATAAATGGTTTAATTACATATTAGCCCCTGGACTTTATTAATTTATGAAAGATACCTTTAAAGGTTAACGTGTAACGATTAACTAACCGGGTAATGACTCAATGGAGTAAAATCGGCTTAGACACTTAAGATTAGTTAAGTAAGCAGTAAGAAGGGCTAGAACAATATTTAATATTGTATCTATTAAACAGTTAGTCACGCAGAGCAGAGGAAGTGAATAACCTTAAACGGCGGACACAACCGAGATCAGGTGAGTTTCTAGCCCCATTTTCCTTGTTATGTTTTCGGGGTTGTGTGCATACTCGATGTGATAGTTAATACACTTACCTTAAATGGTAAGTGTATGCCATGTATGATTTATATGTTATTTATGTATATCTTGAATGTGAATGAAAGCTTGTCGGTACGTGAACGATCTTCGGATATTACACGTATTGACAAGGGAGGTATGTGTATGATAGTTGAATGTGTATGATAGATATATGTGCGACATATGAATATGCATGAATGATTAAAGAAAGTATATGTATGTTACGGGTATGTAAAGATATTATGCTCGAAGATGAAGAAGTAAGGAATTAGACCCTAATAATATATGAGATAGAGAAGAAAGGGATCAGACCCTAATAATATCTGAGATAGAGAAGTAAAAAGGGATCAGACCCTAATAATATCTGAGATAGACAAGAAAGGGATCAGACCCTAATAATATCTGAGATAGACAAAGGAAAGAGAGATCAGACCCTAATAATATCTGAGATAGACAAGAAAGGGATCAGACCCTAATAATATCTGAGATAGACAAAGGAAAGAGGGATCAGACCCTAATAATATCTGAGATAGACAAGAAAGGGATCAGACCCTAATAATATCTGAGATAGACAAAGGAAAGAGGGATCATACCCTAATAATATCTGAGATAGAATGAACAGTAATTATATAGAATGAAAGTAATAAAGTATGTACATATGTATGAAATTATGTAATGGAAGTAAGATAGTAAAGTAATCATTATGTATCTTCGGATGCATGATTGAAGGTAAGAGTATGTATTATATGGTATATGATTAACTAGAACTCACTCAACGTAGCTGACTTTTAGTATGCACGCAGGTGAGTAGAATAAGACAACTGGCTTGAGCGGAGACACATGGCAGAAGAATAAGAGTCTGGCATCTGAAGACTGATGATGTTTTATACTTATTGTTTAAATTTGAAAATCAAGAATGTTTTAAAACAAGTTATGGTTTATTATTGTTATGTTATTGAAAGTTTTATATTCCGCGCAAAATTTTAATTTACTCAGATATTTAGAACTGTGTTTATAAGTAAATCCAACGTCTAAATGTGAGGCATCGGTAACGAGGCCTTACATTGTTTTAAGCATTAAAATCTGCAACATATATAAAATACATTAAAAATTAAAAAATCGTGTAACAATTTATATGCATCATAGAAAAAGGGTTATGCGCTCAAGCTTGTTCTTGAACATCAATAGTTCAGCTTTGAGGCGACGTAATTCAAGAACAGCTAAATGAAGCTCCTCCTGGAGCTTCAGGCGTTTCACTTTCAAATTCTTTATCTTCCTTAGTGCCTTGTTTTCGCTCTGTATTCTTCTTGGCGAGTAACTAATCACAACTACAGCACTCATGTTTGTTAGCTTCAGAACAGAACTGCTGATAGATTATAATGTGTCTTAGGGTGAGTGAATGAAGGGTATTATTTATTAGCTTTATAGAACAAACAAAGACAAATAATGGAATCTATATATCACAAATAATTGGAGATGACATGTTCGATCAGTACTTGTTGGTCCGTCCAATAATTGTTTATTATTATTATTATTATTATTATTATTATTATTATTATTATTATTATTATTATTATATAGAGTTTGGTGCCGCAAAGCCCGATTGAGCCACTTTGCGACACCCTATTGATAGTTTCATTTTGTTTCGGCCGTAATAATCGTTAGAAAATCTACTAAATGTGAATTTTGTTTTTGTTCTTTTTTTATTATTTTGTTTTAGTTACGGTATCGCGTCGAGCACGACGAAAACTGATCGAATTTGCATAAACCCAAAACGTTTTGTTTTAGTTCCAGTATCGTAACGAAAACCGACCGGATGCTGATTTTTGTTTTTTAGTTCCAGTATCATAAGGAACATGACGAAAACCGACTGAATTCGCGTACACATCAACGCCCGGGATCAATAATGGTCGGGTTTTAAAAATGATCGAGTATTAGACCGATGTCACGCCATTGGTCCCCCCCCCCATTATCATAACTTTTTGTTTTATTTTTGTCTTAGTTCCGATACAATAACACACGTAACTGTAACCGACCGAATTCCTGTCGACTTACCGTATCAACGCTTGTGCTTTACCACCGCCCGTGTTTTACTGACGTTGTGCAGGGAAAAACACTAGTTGTTGTTGTTGTTATTATTATTATTATTATTATTATTATTATTATTTACACAAAACCAATAATTGTTTGTTAATTTGGTTTTGTTTAGTTTTATAAAACTGAAAATTATGGCTTATGTAACATCCTAAATATTATAATATTAAATAAAGAAAATTTGGATAAGTTGTCGTGTGTTAAATAATATTAACTAGCATCTAATAAGGAAAATATCATGGACTTTGACTAATTAAGGTGGATTAATGGGAAAGGGCCTTAGGTCCATGGGCTTTAATGGATATAAATATCCCCTTAAGCCATCCTACAACCCTAATCCTCATTCCATCTTTCCATATTTTCCTACACACTCAAAAACACACACATACACCTACACCATATATACGGCCGAGAGAGAGAGAGAGTGAGATCCGAGTCCAAACGAACACTAGTTGGTGAGTAGATCGTTACTACACGAGATATATACAAGATTGAGAGTTCGTAAACAAACTAACCAAGATCAAACAAACACGTAAAGGTATGTCTTTTACCTTAAAGTTCACGTTTTTATAAACGTTTAGCCTTGAAACTTAGAACGAGATTAGATCGGGTGTAAATGAAACGTAAAGTTGTAAACTTGATGCTAGGACGGACCTAATGAACCAATAAACATGTACAGTTCGTTTAAGATAAACAGTAGATCTAGTATTAAACGTTTTTTGCCTTAAAGGTCCAAACTTAATGCGCTTTCGGGTCGTGTTTTATCCAAAAATGGCCACGAGAACATTTACGGGAATTATTAGCATCATATCAAAGTATTTCGCGTTAAAAACTGGGATGTTTATGGGGTTAGAACCAAACCCGAAACTGCTGATGTACAACTTCACCTGCAAGCAAGTTCGCTTGCAAGCAAGTTCGCCGACCAACTTCGCCGGACACTAAGTTCGCCGGACGTTAAGTTCGCTAGACACAAGTTCGCATGCTGTTAACTTCGTTGGTGATAGTTCGCCACTGATAAGTTCGCTTATGTTAAGTTCGCTTAAAATGTTAAGTAAAAGTAATCCAGTACTAGACCACGAATCAGGCTAACGAATTTGGCTTAATTCACTACAACGATTGAGTAGGTGAATAAAATAATAACTTAAAACCCTAATGGAAAATGCGTTAAGACAGTTAACGAAAATAAAATTTTTCCAAGCTTTGCCCCTTGGACCCGCTAGGGGCTGCCGCCCCTAGAACCCCGCTGCCAGGGGCACTGCCCCGGACCCCCGTCTGTAGAGAGTTATAATTAAACCAGAAAGACGATATGGGTAGTGATAGTTAATTGATACGTGTAATTGTTATACAGTTAGTCGTGCACAGCTCAAGAAAGGGATTACCATAAACGTTGAATGTAACCGCATTCAGGTGAGTTTCTAGCCCCATTTCCTTGTTATGTTTTCGGGGCTGTGTGCATACTCGATGTGATAATTAATACACTTACCTTAAATGGTAAGCGTATGCCATGTATGATTTATGTGATAGATATTATGCTATGATTGTGAATGAAAGCTTGTCGGTACGTGAACGATCTTCGGATATTGCACGTATTGACAAGGGAGGTACGTATATGAAATATGAATGTGTATGATATATATATATATATATATATATATATATATATATATGTACAACATATGAGTATGTATGAACGATTAAAGAGAGTATATGTATGTTACGGGTATGCAAAGACAGAATGTACGAAGATGAAGAAGTAAGGGATCAGACCATAATAATATCTGAGATAGAGAAGTAAAGAGGGATCAGACCCTACTAATATCTGAGATAGAGAAGAAAGGGATCAGACCCTAATAATATCTGAGATAGAGAAGTAAAGAGGGATCAGACCCTACTAATATCTGAGATAGACAAGAAAGGGATCAGACCCTAATAATATCTGAGATAGAAAAAGGAAATAGGGATCAGACCCTAATAATATCTGAGATAGAAAAGAAAGAGATCAGACCCTAATAATATTTGAGATAGTATGCGCAGTAAACATAAAGTATGAAAGTAATAAAGTATGTACGTATGTATGAAAGTATGAAATAAAAGTAGATTAGTAAAGTAATTATTATGTATCTTCGGATGCATGATTGAAGGTAAGTGAATGTATTGTATGATGTATGATTAACTAGAACTCACTTAGCGTAGCTGGCTTTTAGTATGCACGCAGGCGAGTAGAATGAGACAGCTGGCTTGAGCGGGGACACATGGCAGGAGAACAATAGTTTGGCATCTGAAGACGCATGTTATTTTATGTTTAATGTTTTAATATTGAAAGACAAGGAATGTTTTAAGACATGTTTATGTTTTGATAAGTAATGTTTTATGAAAGTTTTATATTCCGCGTAAAGTTTTAATTAACTCTGATATTTAGAACCGTGTTTATGAGTAAATCCAACGTCCAAATGTGAGGCACCGGTAACGGGGCCTTACAGCTTATATACCTCGTTGAATAAAATCGAATCGAGCCACACCAAATTATTGTATTCATCGTCACACCAAAAATTTTCAGTGTACTGTTCACGAAAAATTTTAGTCTCAGGAAATTTAGTTTTCTGGTTTGACGCGTTTTCGGGAACTGTTTAAGCCGTAAACACATACACCCATAAGTTTATGAACAGTTAATAATGATTAATCTGAATTCTTAGGGATTGTTTGTTTATCCAAGATTTGATTATTTTCAAAGTAATTCCTTTATTAAGTTTACAGAATTCGAAATATCTTGGTCTAAATCTTAATCAAAAAATTTAGTAAAACATTATAACAATCCAGATATTGAACCAGATTTTCGAAAAACTGTTATGAACACGAATAATCATTAATTTACTAGATTTCGAAAACTGTTAGTTTATATCATACGCGATTTTTAAAACCGAAAAATTATTAGGGTTTGTATATTTTCAGATTTTAATCAAAACAGTAAATAAATAAAACGAATTAATAAAAAACCAAAAATTCTTAGGGTTTATCAGGTTTTAGTCCATGTCTTCCGGTTTAGATCTTGAGTTAATGGAAGACATGAAGAACTGATTAATCAACATCGCTCTGATACCACATGTTGATCAGTTCTTCATGTATATAATAGAAAACATGAATATTATTATAAACCTACAACTAAAACATACCTGTAACAGCAGAGAGAGAGGCCACGGCTGATGAGAACGATCCAGACGACATGGCAGTCAGCTTGGTCGGGTTCCCCTTTAGGATGTATATTAGTGATGGGATTAGGGTTCTTAGGTAACCGAATAATATAGAGGGAGAGAGGCTCACAAATTTATGTGAGGGTTTAGGGTTAAGTTATATGATGTTAATTAGTCTCTCCATATTTATATACATCCAAGGGGAAACCCTTGATTAGCAAGAAAGGGTAATTTGGTCAATCAACAATTACCTAGCTAATATAATAATAAGGTATAATTAATTAACTTTGATCTATTATAATATAAATGATCATGTATGTAACATCACGGAAATTTCGGGCCAAAAATGTCAACTTTCCATAGTATAAGGATCAATTCTGCCAATTTCCTAACTCCGAGGTGAAAAGTGAAAAATCTGTTTTTCGTCCTATCGCGCTACGCGATGGGGACAAAAGACCAGCCCATCGCGATACGCGAAGGGGCTTGGTCAAAGCTTCTAGAAGGGTCAACAGCGATACGCGATCGCTGTTGAACCAATGTCAACGCGTACCGCGATGACGTGGTTTGACACGTTGTGACACGTGTGACACGCGACACACAGTGGCATCATCTGCCGCCACGTGTCACCACGTGGCAACACGTCCGCCACATGTTACCACGTGGTAGGTCTAGTGTGTGACTGGCCAGGCCTACGTCGCGCTACGCGACGGGCCAGCCAAGGAACCTATCGAGTACCGTGATGGGATCCAAAATCTTGCCTATAAATAGCAAGGTCCGGGTCTTCATAATCCACACCAAAATTTACTCATATTACTCTCTCTCTAATATCTCTCTACACCTCGAAGTTCGTGCCATCGATCCACCACGAAAACCGTGCCCGATTCCTCGATTCCCGCGCCATACCTCGATATTCGTACCACTTCCCGACGACGTTCCAAACAAGAAGGTGGTGCTGTTTTTACATCCCGACGATTATCTCGAAGTGCGTGCCGTGAAGTGCTAGTGCCTCGAGAAGCATGCAAAGTGAGAAGAAAGATTGTACGAGGAAGGAGTGTTGATCAAGCGGCGTCGGAGTGCTGCCCGAGTATCTAGGGATTTTAAGCCAAGTAAAGGTAGGCATAATGCCCGATTAAAATATTAATAAAATATTATAAAGGCTTAATACCTTAAGTCGAAATTATACTCGATATCTCAAAGAAAATAAATAACAAAGAAAAGAAAAGAAAGAAAGAAAAAGATATATATATATATATATATATATATATATATATATATATTTGTATGTTTGCCCGAGTATCTAAGGATGATCATGAAGTCCATCTTCGAACCTTACTTGAAATTCTTAGAACCGAGAATTTGTAGGCCAAGTTCTCGAAATGCGAGTTCTGGTTACACGAGGTGCAATTTCTTGGTCATATCATCAACGTCAACGGAATTCAAGTGGACTCCGCTAAGATTGAAGCTATCTCTAAGTGGGAGATTCCAATGTCGCCAACCGAGATTCGAAGTTTCTTAGGATTTGGCGGCTACTATCGAAGATTCATTGAAAACTTTTCCTGAATCGCTGTTCCCTTAACCTCCTTAACACGTAAGAACATCAAATATGAATGGGGAACAAAGCAACAAGAGGCGTTCGATATACTTAAACAAAAGCTTACCCAAGCTCCTAACTGGCCTTGCCAGAAGGTATTGAAGATTTCGTTGTCTTTTGAAATGCGTCTCATTCCGGCTTAGGATGTGTACTAATGCAAACAAGAAAGTTATCGCTTACGCCTCTCGTCAACTAAAGGTGCACGAAAAGAACTATACAACTCACGATCTAGAGTTAGGCGCCATAATCTTCGCACTTAAGATATGGAGGCACTATCTCTATGGAGTAAGATTTATCGTGTAAACTGATCACAAGAGCTTGAAACACATCTTTGATCAAAAAGAGCTCAACATGCGCTAACGACGCCGGATGGAGACTCTCAACGACTACGATTGTGAGATTGTTTACCATGAAGGCAAAGCCAACGTCGTGGCCGATGCCTTAACTCGCAAAGAACATGAGAAGCCCAAAAGAGTTCGAGCGTTGCGCCTAGAACTTCAAATCGATCTTTTCGAACAAATCACATCCGAGCAAACTCAAGCAATCAACAAAAACCAAATCTCCGATGAAAAATGTAACGGCACCATTGACTCGCTAGTCAAGGGTGACGATGGTATCCTTAGACTTGGCAATAGGATTTAGGTACCAATCGTTGGAGGATTGCGTGAAAAGATCTTAAACGAAGCCCATAAGTCCAAATACATGATGCATCCCGGAAGCAATAAAATGTACCATAACCTCAAAGCAAATTATTGGTGGAACGGAATGAAAAGGGATGTCGCTTCGCATGTTGCGAAATGTCTTACTTGTTTGAAAGTCAAGGCTGAACTTCCCGTATGGAAGTGGGAGTTAATCAAACTCCCTAAAACGACTCGACAACATAATGCTAATGGGTAATTGTGGACCGCTTAACAAATTCCGCACATTTTATACCTATCAATGAGTCATACTCAATGGATATATTAGCACACATTTATGTAAACAACATTGTTGCTTTGCATGGACTACCGCTATCTATAATCTCCGATCGAGACAGGCGTTTCACGTCTCAATTTTGGAAAAGATTCCAACAAGCACTCGGTACGAAGCTTAACCTTAGCACCGCCTATCACCCACAAACTGATGGGCAAAGCAAAAGGACAATTCAAACGTTGGAAGATATGCTCCGCGCATGTGTGATAGACTTAGGTGGAAGTTGGGACGACCACTTACCCCTAATGGAATTTTTGTATAACAATAGTTATCACACGAGCATTCAAGCCGCACCATTTGAGGCGTTATATGGTCGAAAATGTAGGACGCCCGTGTGCTGGTCTGAAACCGGAGATAATCAATTATCTGGACCCGAAATAGTCCAAGAAACCACCGACAAAGTTATTCAAATCCAAGAACGACTTAAGACGGCACGTGATCGCCAAAATATTTACGCCGATGTCCGTCGTAAGCCGTTAGAATTTAATGTTGGTGACAAAGTGCTTTTGAAAGTTTCGCCATGGAAAGGCGCAGTCCGCTTCGCCAAGAAAGGAAAGTTAAGTCCTCGATTCGTTGGACCCTTCGAGGTACTCGAACGAATTGGTACCGTCGCATATCGTTTGCGACTGCCCTAGGAAATGGATGGGATACACGATGTATTCCATATCTCAAATTTGCGAGAGTGTCTAGCCGATGAATCTCTAGCGATGCCGTTAAAAGATGTTGAAATCAATGAGAACTTAATATTCGTAGAACGACCAATCCAAATCGAAGATTCAAAATTAAAGAAACTTAAAAGACGAACTTTGAAAATTGTGAAAGTAAAATGGGATTCCCGACGAGGACCCGAGTATACTCGGGAACTCGAGTCCGAAATGAGGAAGAAATACCCCCCACTTATTCTCGTGAAGCAATCTCGAGGACGAGATTTATTTCAAGGTGGGGAGGATGTAACATCACGGAAATTTCGGGCCAAAGATATCAACTTTCCAAAGTATAGGGATCAATTATGCGAATTTCCTAACTCCGAGGTGAAAAGTGAAAAATCTGTTTTTCGTTCTATCGCGCTACGCGATGGGGACAAAAGACCAGCCCATCGCGATACGCGAAGGGGCTTGGTCAAAGCTTCTGGAAGGGTCAACAGCGATACGCGATCGCTGTTGAACCAACGTCATCGCGTACCGCGATGACGTGGTCTGACACATTTGGACACGTGTGCCACGCGGAACAAGGTGGCATCATCTGCCGCCACGTGTCACCACGTGGCAACACATCCGTCACGTGTCGCCACGCGGCGTAGCGCCTGCCACGTGTCATCACGTGGCAGGTCTAGTGTGTGACTGGCTAGGCCTAAGTCGCGCTACGCGACGGTCCAGCCAAGGAACCCATCGCGTACCGCAATGGGATCCAAAATCTTGCCTATAAATAGCAACGTCCGGGACTTCATAATCCACACCAAAATTTACACATATTACTCTCTCTCTAACATCTCTCTACACCTCGAAGTTCGTGCCATCGATCCACCTCGAAAACCGTGCCCGATTCCTCGATTCCCGCGCCATACCTCGATATTCGTACCACTCCCCGACGATGTTCTAAACATGAAGGTGGTGCTGTTTTTACATCCCGACGATCATCTCGAAGTGTGTGCTGTGAAGTGTTGGTGCCTCGAGAAGCGTGCCAAAGCGAGAAGAAAGATTGTACGAGGAAGGAGTGTTGATCAAGCGACGTCGGAGTACTACCCGAGTATCTAGGGATCTTTAGCCAATTAAAGGTAGGCATAATGCCTGGTTAAAATATTAATAATTATTATAAAGGCTTAATACCCTAAGTCGAAATTATACTCGATATCTCAAAGAAAATAAATATAAAAGAAAAGAAAAGAAAGAAAGAAAAAGGTAGATATATATATATATATATGTGTGTGTGTGTATGTTATAAATATTCTTTGTTATTAAATATTATTTAAGCATAATGAGTATTCTTAAATAATAAAGAAAGGAGTACGTTTCTTAAAGAAGAAGGACGTGCCTGGTTTTTATAATAAACTAAAGGTTTATAAATATTACTTTTTAACTAAAGGTTTTAAAGTGAAAGATTATTGAACTAAAGGTTCATCGAGATAAATAAGACTAAAGGTCTTAAGCCGGATTGTATACCCGACTAACGAATGGTTATACTCGTACTATAGGTGCGAGATAGCAAGGGAAAGACCCTCGGACGGTTTTGAAGCCGATCCCAAAGCGAAAAGGTGAATACGCCCCACTTTTATAAACTTGTTTTCAAACAAACAAATATGTTATGTGTAAAACTTTACATGAGATTGAATATCTCTAAAAACATTGTAAATAGTAAAAGCCTAGCCCTCAGGCTGTAGTATACGTTTGTCTGGATCCTTACATATGTGGTTAAATGCGGTGGGCACATAGCACCACGCCTGGTCACGACCTCCAGCCAAGATGGGCCGAACCAAAGTATGTTCGAGTGAGAATGACCTTGTGTATATTTATGGTACCTAAGTACGTCGAAACGCTGCGGTGTTTTGCTGGGGTGACCTAGTGCAGAGACTCGAGTTTATAATGATGTTGTTTTAACTTTGTCATTCCTAAGCCAAGATGGGCCGAGGCTTGCGTAACCCTCGAGGGGTGACAAAGTAAAAGAAAATATTTTTAGCGTCAGCATATTCACCAGTAATCATTGCTGATGTATTTTTATAACATTTTGCAGGTAACCTAGAATAGACTTGAAGGACGAAGGGCTCAAGAATCCGGTGGCTCAAATATTTTGTTTAATTATTAAAATATGATGTTTTTGTTAAACTTATAAACAAGTAAATCTAAACGAGACTTTTGTCTCGTCTTTTTGTAATATAAATATTTTAACTTTAAATCCACATGTCTTATAAAGTCTTCCGCTAATAACCCGTAACTCTGATTTATATAAAATGTGGTACCAACTTTGAGTCGCACTCCTAGGCCTAAGATGGGGGTGTGACAATGTAGGCCATACATAAATATACATATCCATATTTTAATTCTTACAAAACCAGCCAATGTTTTTATCATAAGTCATAATTATTAGTAATTCAATCACACAAAGTAGAACACGATTCTCGTGAATCTTACCAAACCATGGCCCTTCAGTGAAAGGATAATCAAGTAACCAAACTTTTATTGTGAAGTAGGATGCGCATAATGTATGAATGAAAGTAATGCAAGTGACACAACGATGTAGCGAGGAAAAACTCTTGATCCTTCTAGGACCTTTGACAAAAAACCTAGGGAAGAGCAAGAAACCTCGGGAAGCTATGATTAATTACCTCGGGAAGCCATGATTAATTACCCGTCAAGAAGTATACGGCAAAAATAAGGCGATCAAGAAGAGCAAGAATCTAGAGGCGGAATACCTAAAGCTCAAGGAGGGGCATAATTCAGCCGTTTTAAGGCATTAAAACTTGTTCTTGAGTTTCAATGATTCGTCTTTGAGGCGGCACATTTCAAGAACACATAATTTGTGCTCCACGTTTAGCTTCGGGTATTCCACTCCGAGATCTTGCTATTCCTGCTATCCTTATTGCTCTGTCTACTTCTTGGCGGGTAATTAATCAGAGCTTCAGCCTTCACTTGGAGTATTCATGTTTGTTAGCTTCAGAACAAAACTGTTGATAGATAATGTGTCTTAGGGTGGAATGAATGAAGGGTATTGTTTATTAGCTTTGTAGAAGAAATAAACAAACAACAGAGACAAAGAATCACCACCTTTATTCACTTCACAGATTGTGATAAGATAATGTTCACGTTAAAAGGGTTTGGGGTGAACTACTTTTAAGTTTTTATTAATCAATAATAATAACTTCATGGTTGATTTGGTAGGTTTGTGTTTAATAGGCGGTAAATAAACCAATTTGTTAATTAATCACTTGGTAAAAACCAATGCTTAAGAGCATTCTTAACCTATTTTCTAAAAATATGTGACTGAAATTTGTAAATTATAGGATATGGTTTTTCGAAAGTGATTGAGAGTGAAGGAAAAATAAATGATATTGATTAAAGTATAAATAAATGTGTATTATTTAATTAAAAAAGAGAGAGAAACTATAGTTATCTTTAGTATAATTATATGATATATAAATATATATATATATATATATATATATATGGATATATGGTAAATAACTGAATGTGATTATGTGAATGCTCTAATATATTAGGTAGAATGGAACAACTACATACTTCATATGAAATGAAACAGTTAAGATATATTGTGTGGCTTTCTTACCGGTAGTCAAGTAGCCAAATGCGTAGTTTAAAATGCAGATTAGTCAAAGATAAAAGCCTTTTGTATTAAGTGGAAAGTCAAGGTAGACAAATTCATAGTTTAAAATGCAGATTAGTGGTTGAGGGTGAAAGACGGAAAGGTTATTCGATTGTATGTTTTAATTTTCTTTTTTTACTTGGTTGTTTATATCTTTAATGAATTTCACTTTTCGTAATTACTATTGTATGAGTATCTAGGCAGTGTAAACACACACAGAATATGGCATCGACTTGACCTGTTGCAACGCGCGTGCAAGATTACAAGTTATGCATTGATTATATATAAATATTTCCTTCATTTTTAATTGTTTTCGAGTTAATTTTTATATAATATTAGTTCTAACTGATTCATAGTAGGGTTTAAAGGATTCAATTAAAAACAAGCTAACATGGAGAATTTATCTTAAATATTAGTGTCGTGTATTAAATGTGTATTGTATCATTATATAGTTTATTACTTTGCAATATAATAGTAAAATGGTTACATGTTACGTAAACTCAAATATATTGAACTTAATGATTCTTTATTTGTTTTAATGATGTGTGATCCATAACTAAATGAAGTCATGAGATTGTCACAAGTTGGTTTGTTTATACGTCTCTAATAGACCAACAAAGTAATTTATGGGCTTCAAAGAAAATAAACGAACTAAAACATTGGATTGGAACTGATTTTTTCTTTGCCGGCTATTCACAAAATATAAGAGGAATATTTTATTCTGATGGAGATTTTATTCTATGTTCGTCTGCGAGAAAGGAAGTTATCGCATAAACACGTCAAATAAGACGGTCAAATTCGGAAAAAGAGAATTAAAGAAGCAAGCACGCTAGCTACTCAATTAATTAAACCCGAAAGCTAGGAGAAAAGATGCACATTAACTATCCTACAATCCCAGATTAGATGTTGAACTTGTCTTTCCCCATTGCTAGCTTGTGTTACTCCTTTTCAACATTAGATAGTTGTTTTAAGCATTAAAATCTGCAACATATATAAAATACATTAAAAATTAAAAAATCGTGTAACAAATTATATGCATCATAGAAAACGGGTTATGCGCTCAAGCTTGTTCTTGAACATCAATACTTTGGCTTTGAGGCGACGTAATTCAAGAACAGCTAAATGAAGCTCCTCCTGGAGCTTCAGGCGTTTCACTTTCAAATTCTTTATCTTCCTTCTAAGTGCCTTGTTTTCGCTCTGTATTCTTCTTGGCGAGTAACTAATCACAACTTGAGCACTCATGTTTGTTAGCTTCAGAACAAAACTGCTGATAGATTATAATGTGTCTTAGGGTGAGTGAATGAAGGGTATTATTTATTAGCTTTATAGAACAAACAAAGACAAATAATGGAATCTATATATCCTAAATAATTGGAGATGACTTGTTCGATCAGTACTTGTTGGTCCGTCCAATAATTGTTTATTATTATTATTATATAGAGTTTGGTGCCGCAAAGCCCGATTGAGCCACTTTGCGGCACCCTATTGATAGTTTCATTTTGTTTCGTCCGTAATAATCGTTAGAAAATCTACTGAATGTGAATTTTGTTTTTGTTCTTTTTTCATTATTTTGTTCTAGTTACGGTACCGCGTCTAACACGACGAAAACTGATCGAATTTCCATAAACTCAACGCGTTTTGTTTTAGTTCCAGTATCGTAACGAAAACCGACCGGATGCTGGTTCCAGTACCGTAATGAAAATGACAAAAATAGACTGAATTTGCGTAGACTCAACCACCTCAACGCCCGTGATCAATAATGGTCGGGTTTTAAAAATGATCGAGTTTACCGATGTAAGGCCCCGTTCCCGGTGCCTCACATTTGGACGTTGGATTTACTCATAAACACAATTCTACAAATCAGAGTTCATTAAAAACTTTCACAGAAACATTAACTTTAATCATTCAATACAAAACATTAATCTTTTCTTTAACGTCATAACATAAAAAGTTATATTTAAAACATCGTTTCTTCCATCTTCAGATGCCAGCCGTTCAATCCATGCCATGTGCCATCCTCATGCTAGCTTGTTAAACCTATTTACCTGCGTGCATACTAAAAGTCAGCTACGCTGAGTGAGTTCTAGTTAATCAGGTGACATCCAATACATACACATATCATACATACATACATATCTTAACCTTGTATAAATATCCATAAGAGGAACGTCACATAATATCTATTAAAAGAATCATGGCTAATGCCCATGCTATATATTTTCCATAGAATGATACTCTGTATAAGTTCTCCATAGAATGACACTCTGTATACTTCCATAGAAGTAACATCTTATATAGTTCCATAGAAGGAACATCCTATATATTTCCATAGAAGGAACACTATGCTTTCCATTAAAGGAACACTATGTTTTCCATAAAAGGAACACTATGTTTTCCATTAAAGGAACAATGTACTTTCCATCAAAGGAACAATATGCTTTCCATTAAAGGAACACTTTATATATTATCCGTAAAGGGAACTCTATACATAATTTATTATTTAATATCCATATAAGGAGACAATCACTATTCTTGGCAATACATGCAATATCCGAAGATCTTTCACGTATCGACAAGCAATCATCTTTACATTACATACAATATTCATATCTTATTCATTAACCTGGCAGTACGTGCAGTATCCGGAGATCGTTCACGTACCGACAAGCTTTCATTCTCATTCAAGACATATATAGATAACATATAAATCTTAAATGGCATACACTTACCAATTAAAGTAAGTGTATTAACTATCACATCGAGTATGCACACAGCCCCGAAAACGTAACAAGGAATGGGGCTAGAAACTCAGCTGAATGCGGTTACGTTCAGCGTTTATGGTAATCCCTTTCTTGAATGGTGCACGACTAACTGTATAACAATTACACGTATCAGTTAACTATCACTACCCATATCGTCTTTCAAGTTCAATTATTACCCACAACGAACGGGGTCCGGGTGCAGCGCCCCGGGCTGGGGTTAAGCTGCCAGGTCAGCTTGAAAAAATTTTATTTCCATTAACTACCTTAACACATTTTACATTAGGATTTTAATTTATTTTCTAATTCGTTAACTCATTCCTCATAACGAATTAAGTCTGATTCGCTATCCGATTCGTTACCTTGTGTTTTTGAGCGGACATAAATGTAAGCCAACATTCATGTTAAGCGAACTTAACTTAAGCGAACTTATCATTAAGCGAATTTAACATTCGGCGAACTTAGCATTTAAACGAACTTCTCATCAGGCGAACTTTTATGGGTGCGAACTTATCATTCAACAAAGTTGATCAGTAGGCGAACTTGCTTGTAGTGAAGTTAACAGCAGCGAACTTGCTTGTAGCGAAGTTAACAGCAGCGAACTTTCTTGTAGCGAAGTTAACAGCAGCAAACTTGCTTGCAAGCGAACTTAGCTGCAGCGAACTTGCTTGCAGGCGAAGTTGTCGCAGCGAGCTGCTGCTGCTCGGGTTAGTTTATCAACCAAAACACGCGTTTTACATCCCTTAATCCGCTCGTTTATGGTTCGGCTTTAATCCCAGACATTCCCTAGTCCGATTGTGGCCCAAACTTGACCCGTTTGTGATATAAAGTATGAACCTTTAATGCTAACATTTAATACTAGATCTAGGGTTCATTTTAGACGATTCGCACATGTTGCAGGTCCATTAAGTTCGTTTTATCATCAAGTTTACATCTTTATGGTTCATTTCTACCCAATCTACTCTACGTTTAAGTTTCAAGGCTAAATGTTCATAAAACGTAAACTTTAATATGAAGAACATACCTTTGTGTGTTCGTTTGTTCTCGGTTAGCTTGCTTATGAACCTTAAACCTCGGATCTATCTATATCTAACATTGAATCTCGCTCCTTCTTCTCTTTCTTTCTCTCGGCCGATATGTAGCTAGTGTTTCTTTTGGGTGTATGTAGAGATTATGGAAAGATGGAATGAGAAGCTAGGGTTTTAGGATGGTTTAAGGGGTATTTATATCCCTTAAAGCATATTGACCTAAGGCCCATCCCACCATCTTAATCCATTTAATTACCCAAGTCCATAATTCTTTCTTTATTTAATATTAATTAAATATTAACACTCGTTTTTAAATCATAGACCTCTTTTATTTCTCATTACAAAATTCGGGATGTTACAAGTCTTCCCTCCTTAAAGAGGTTTCGTCCCCGAAACCTAACTTATTCCTTGTAAAAGGAAAACTACCTATATTCGCACACTTTATTGAATCGCCTTGCTTCCTGGGTTATCCTTATTACTCCTGACTTGCAGTCATCGAGTGGTGATCATGTGTTTTAGCTATTAAGGTAGGTTGTCCATGAGGTTCTCGATGTCTCAAGTCTCGTCTCGTCTTCCCAAGGAACCTTGTTTTATATAATAGTGCCAATGCCTAAGATGACGCTCTAACACAACACAACTATTTATCATGACCAACATGCATCCAAGACAATTATCATGACCGGTCTAAACTTTTAAAATAAACACATAAAAAACACGCGTAGCCCTGCTTGCGGTGCGCACATATGATGTATATATGTGTGAACCCTCGGGTGGGCAAAAGTGAAATTGCACTAATTTTGACGTTATTTTACTAATCTCGTGAAAATAACGTTAAAAGTGACGGACGGTTAATCAGGCATCATGTAGTGGCTTTGATAGCCGAAAGACAAGGGTACATGCACCGATCAGCCGGTCCCGATGATTGAGTGCTATGTGCCTTATGTCCAAGGCTTGATGCAAAACTATTATCGAGCCGGGGGTCTCACCGGAAGCAGCCTCTCTATCCTTATGGGGTAGAGGTAAGGCTGCCTACATCTTACCCTCCTCAGACCCTACCATAGCTTTGCTATTGGTGGGATATACTGAGTACGATGATGATGATGATGATGATATTTAATAAAATGATTTTTTAAACTGAGCCTGAGCTTGCCCTAGCTCAGCTTGTGAACAGCCTTATATTGACATTATAACCTAATGTCTCACACTTTTTGATTTGATGAAGACAAATAAATACAATTGAATAGGATTAACACAGTAGAATCACTTTCAACCTCATTTGTATTATCAAAGGTATCTATTGGAATGTATATCGTATCAGGGTTTCTAGTATTGACCCTACGGTCTCATTAAGTTTATTAAGGTTTCCTTGTAATGTCTATAGTAATGCAATAAAGAATTTTATAGTGTCATCAATATCTGAGATGGATATATAATAAAATGTGTGTACTTTTGTTGTTGTGTTTACTCAGCTTGAAGCAGAGTTCTTTACAGAGTATGGTGAGGCAAGCAGGTACCAAGTTCAAGAAGTTATAGGCAAAGGAAGTTATGGTGTTGTGGGGTCTGCGATTGATACTCATACAGGCGAAAAGGTTGCAATCAAGAAGATTAATGATGTTTTTGAACATGTATCTGATGCCACATGGATCCTTAGAGAAATCAAACTCCTTCGCTTGCTCAAACATCCTGATGTTGTACAAATTAAACATATTATGCTTCCGCCTTCTAGAAGAGAGTTTAAGGATATTTATGTTGTTTTTGAACTAATGGAATGTGATCTTCACCAAGTTATCAAGGCCAATGATGATTTGACACCTCAGCATCATCGGTATTTCTTGTACCAGCTTCTTCGAGGCCTAAAATATATTCACACAGGTCTTTTTCTTCATATGATTGTGTGCAGGTTTCTAATAGTTATTAATATTATTACTTAAATTATAGAAGGAACATCTTATATATTTCCATAGAAGGAACACTATGCTTTCCATTAAAGCAACACTATGTTTTCCACTAAAGGAACACTATGCTATCCATTAAAGGAACACTGTACTTTCCATCAAAGGAACAATATGCTTTCCATTAACGGAACACTTTATATATTTTTCGTAAAGGGAACTCTATACATAATTTATTATTTAATATCCATATAAGGAGACAATCACTATTCTTCGCAATACATGCAATATCCGAAGATCGTTCACGTATCGACAAGCAATCATCTTTACATTACATACAATATTCATATCTACTTTATTAACCTAACAGTACGTGCAATATCCGAAGATCGTTCACGTACCGACAAGCTTTCATTCTCATTCAAAACATATATAGATAACATATAAATCTTACATGGCATACACTTACCAATTAAGGTAAGTGTATTAACTATCACATCGAGTATGCACACAACCCCGAAAATGTAACAAGGAATGGGGCTAGAAACTCAGCTGAATGCGGTTATGTTCAGCGTTTATGGTAATCCCTTTCTTGAGTGGTTCACGACTAACTGTATAACAATTACACGTATCAGTTAACTATCACTACCCATATCGTCTTTCTAGTTCAATTATTACCCACAACGAACGGGGTCCGGGGGCAGCGCCCCTGGCTGGGGTTAAGCTGCCAGGTCAGCTTAGAAAAATTTTATTTCCATTAACTGCCTTAACACATTTTCCGTTAGGATTTTAATTTATTTTCTAATTCGTTAACTCATTCCTAATAACGAATTAAGTCTGATTCGCTATCCGATTTGTTACCCTGTGTTTATGAGCGGACATAAATGTAAGCCAACATTCATGTTAAGCGAACTTAACTTAAGCGAACTTATCATTAAGCGAATTTAACATTCGGCGAACTTAGCATTTAAACGAACTTATCATCAGGCGAACTTGTATGAGGTGAACTTTTATGGGTGCGAACTTATCATTTAACGAAGTTGATCAGTAGGCGAACTTGCTTGTTGCGAAGTTAACAGCGGCGAACTTGCTTGTAGCGAAGTTAACAGCATCGAACTTGCTTGTAGCGAAGTTAACAGCAATGAACTCGCTTGCAAGCGAGCTTAGCTGCAGCGAACTTGCTTGCAGGCGAAGTTGTCGCAACGAGCTGCTGCTTCTTGGGTTAGTTTATCAACCAAAACACGCGTTTTACATCCCTTAATCCGCTCGTTTATGGTTCGGCTTTAATGCCAGCCATTCCCTGGTCCGATTGTGGCCCAAACTTGACCCGTTTGTGATTTAAAGTATGAACCTTTAATGCTAATGTTTAATACTAGATCTAGGTTTCATTTTAGACGATTCGCACATGTTGCAGGTCCATTAAGTTCGTTTTATCATCAAGTTTACATCTTTATGGTTCATTTCTACTCGATCTACTCTACGTATAAGTTTCAAGGCTAAATGTTCATAAAAACGTAAACTTTAATATGAAGAACATACCTTTATTTGTTCGTTTGGTCTCGGTTAGCTTGGTTATGAACCTTAAACCTCGGATCTAATCTAACCTTGAATCTCGCTCCTTCTCTTTCTTTCTCTCGGCCGATATGTAGCTAGTGTTTCTATTGGGTGTGTGTAGATATTATGGAAAGATGGAATGAGAAGTTAGGGTTTTAGGATGATTTAAGGGGTATTTATATCCCTTAAAGCCCATGGACCTAAGGCCCATCCCACCATCTTAATCCATTTAATTACCCAAGTTCATATTTCTTTCTTTATTTAACATTAATTAAATATTAACACTCGTTTTTAAATCATAGACCTCTTTTATTTATCATTACAAAATTCGGAATGTTACAAGCGACCGATGTCACGCCATTGGTCCCCCCAAATTTTTATAACTTTTTGTTTTATTTTTGTTTTAGTTCCGAGACAATAACACACGTAACTGTAACCGACCGAATTCGTGTCGACTTACGGTATCAACGCTTGTGTTTTACCACTGCCCGTGTTTTACTAACGTTGTGCCGGGAAAAACACTAGTTGTTGTTGTTATTATTATTATTATTTACACAAAACCAATAATTGTTTGTAATTTGGTTTTGTTTAGTTTTATAAAACCGAAAATTATGGCTTATATACCTCGTTGAATAAAATCGAATCGAGCCACACCAAATTATTGTATTCATTGTCACATCAAAAAATTTCAGTGTACTGTTCACAAAAAAAAAATTAGTCTCGGGAAATTTAGTTTTCTGGTTTGATGCGTTTTTGGGAACTGTTTTAGCCGTAAACACATACACCCATAAGTTTATGAACAGTTAATAATGATTAATCTGAATTCTTAGGGATTGTTTGTTTATCCAAGATTTGATTATTTTCAAAGTAATTCCTTTATTAAGTTTACAGAATTCGAAATATCTTGGTCTAAATCTTAATCAAAAAATTTAGTAAAACATTATAACAATCCAGATATTGAACCAGATTATACCAGATTTTCGAAAAACTGTTATGAACACGAATAACCATTAATTTACCAGATTTCAAAAACTGTTAGTTTATATCAGACGCGATTTTTAAAACCAAAAAATTT
Source organism: Bidens hawaiensis (assembly GCF_021521415.1). Taxonomy (NCBI): domain Eukaryota; kingdom Viridiplantae; phylum Streptophyta; class Magnoliopsida; order Asterales; family Asteraceae; genus Bidens; species Bidens hawaiensis. Next base: position 7,083 of record NW_027505667.1, on the reverse strand, counting down.
TTAGGGTTTGTATATTTTTGGATTTTAATCAATACGGTACATAAATAAAACGAATTAATAAAAAAACCGAAAATTGTTAGGGTTTATCAGGTTTTAGTCCATGTCTTTCGATTTAGATCCTGAGTTAATGGAAGACATGAAGAACTGATTAATCAACATCGCTCTGATACCACATGTTGATCAGTTCTTCATGTATATAATAGAAAATATGAATATTATGATAAACCTACAACTAAAACATACATGTAACAGCAGAGAGAGAGGCCACGGCTGATGAGAACGATCCATACGACATGACAGTCAGCTTGGTCGGGTTCCCCTTTAGGATGTATATTAGTGATGGGATTAGGGTTCTTGAGAAACCGAATAATATAGTGGGAGAGAGGCTCATGAATTTATGTGAGGGTTTAGGGTTAAGTTATATGATGTTAATTAGTCTCTCCATATTTATATACATTCAAGGGGAAACCCTTGATTTGCAAGAAAGGGTAATTTGGTCCATCAACAATTACCTAGCTAATATAATAATAAGGTATAATTAATTAACTTTGATCAATTATAATATAAATGATCATGTAGGCCATACATAAATATACATATCCATATATTTATTCTTACAAAACCAGCCAATGTTTTTATCATAAGTCATAATTATTAGTAATTCAATAACACAAAGTCGAACACGATTCTCGTGAATCTTACCAAACCATGGCCCTTCAGTGCAAGGATAATCTAGTAACCAAACTTTTATTGTGAAGTAGGATGCGTATAATGTATGAATGAAAGTAATGCAAGTGACACAACGATGTAGCGAGGAAAAACTCTCGATCCTTCTAGGACCTTTGACAAAAGCCTCAGGAAGAGCAAGAAACCTCGGGAAGCTAAGATTAATTACCTCGGGAAACTATGATTAACTACCCGTCAAGAAGTATACGACAAAAATATGGCGAGCAGGTAGAGCAAGAATCTAGACGCGGAATACCTAAAGTTCAAGGAGGGGCATAATTCAGCCGTTTTAAGGCATTAAAACTTGTTCTTGAGTTTCAATGATTCGTCTTTGAGGCGGCACTTTTCAAGAACACCTAAATTATGCTCCACGTTTAGCTTCTGGTATTCCACTCCTAGATCTTGCTATTCCTGCTAGCCTTATTGCTCTGTCTACATCTTGGCGGGTAATTAATCACAGCTTCAACCTTCACTTGGAGTATTCATGTTTGTTAGCTTCAGAACAAAACTGTTGATAGACAATGTGTGTTAAGGTGGAGTGAATGTAGGGTATTGTTTATTAGCTTTGTAGAACAAATAAACAAACAATAGAGACAATGAATCACCACCTTTATTCACTTCACAGATTGTGATAAGATAATGTTCACATTAAAAGGGTTGGGGGGCCTACTTTTAAGTTTTTATTAATCAATAATAATAACTTCATGGTTGATTTGGTGGGTTTGTGTTTAATAGGCGGTAAATAAACCAATTTGTTAATTAATCACTTGGTAAAAACCAATGCTTAAGAGCATTCTTAACCTATTTCCTAAAGATATGTGAGTGAAATTTGTAAATTATAGGATATGGTTTTCCGAAAGTGATTGAGAGTGAAGGAAAAATAAATGATAATGATTAAAGTATAAATAAATGTGTATTATTTAATTAAAAAGAGAGAGAAACTATAGTTATTTTTAGTATAATTATATGATATATATATGGATATATGGTAAATAACTTAATGTGATTATGTGAATGCTCTAATATATTAAGTAGAATGGAACAACTACATACTTCATATGAAATGAAACAGTTAAGATATATTGTGTGGCTTTCTTACCGGTAGTCAAGTAGCCAAATGCGTAGTTTAAAATGCAGATTAATCAAAGATAAAAGCCTTTGGTATTAAGTGGATAGTCACGGTAGCCAAATGCATAGTTTAGAATGCAGATTAGTGGTTGAGGGTGAAAGACTGAAAGGTTATTCGATTGTATGTTTTAATTTTCTTTTTTTACTTGGTTGTTTATATCTTTAATGAATTTCACTTTTCGTAATTACTATAGTATGAGTATCTAGGCGGTGAAACACACACAGAATATGGCATCGACTTGACCTGTTGCAACGCGCGTGCAAGATTACTAGTTTTTTGCATTGATTATATAAAAATATTTCCTTCGCTTTTAATTGTTTTTGAGTTAATTTTATATAATATTAGTTCTAACTGATTCATAGTAGGGTTTAAATGGTTCAATTAAAAACAAGCTAACATGGAGAATTTATCTTAAATATTAGTGTCGTGTATTAAATGTGTATTGTATCATTATATAGTTTATTACTTTGCAATATAATAATAAAATGGTTACATGTTACGTAAACTCAAATATATTGAACTTAATGATTCTTTATTTGTTTTAATGATGTGTGATCCATAACTAAATGAAGTCATGAGATTGTCACAAGTTGGTTTGTTTATACGTCTCTAATGGACAACCAAAGTAATTTATGGGCTTCAAAGAAAATAAACGAACTAAAACATTGGATTGGAACTGATGTTTTCTTTGTCGGCTATTCACAAAAAATAAGAGGAATATTTTTATTATGATGGAGATTTTATTCTATGTTCTACTACGAGAAAGGAAGTTATCGCATAAACACGTCAAACAAGTCACGGTCAAAATCGGAAAAAGAGAATTAAAGAAGCAAGCACGCTAGCTACTCAATTAATTAAACCCGAAAGCTAGTAGAAAAGATTCACATTAATTATCCTACAATCCCAGATTAGATGTTGAGCTTGTCTTTCCCCATTGCTAGCTTGTGTTACTTCTTTTCAACATTAGATAGTTGTTTTAAGCATTAAAATCTGCAACATATATAAAATACATTAAAAATTAAAAAATCATGTAACAAATTATATGCATCATAGAAAAAGGGTTATGCACTCAAGCTTGTTCTTGAACATCAATACTTCGGCTTTGAGGCGACGTAATTCAAGAACAGCTAAATGAAGCTCCTCCTGGAGCTTCAGGCGTTTCACTTTTAAATTCTTTATCTTCCTTCTAAGTGCCTTGTTTTCGCTCTGCATTCTTCTTGGCGAGTAACTAATCACAACTGGAGCACTCATGTTTGTTAGCTTCAGAACAGAACTGCCGATAGATTATAATGTGTCTTAGGGTGAGTGAATGAAGGGTATTATTTATTAGCTTTATAGAACAAACAAAGACAAATAATGGAATCTATATATCCCAAATAATTGGAGACGACATGTACGATCAGTACTTGTTGGTCCGTCCAATAATTGTTTATTATTATTATTATTATTATTATTATTATTATTATTATATAGAGTTTGGTGCCGCAAAGCCCGATTGAGCCACTTTGCGTCACCCTATTGATAGTTTCATTTTGTTTCGACCGTAATAATCGTTAGAAAATCTACTGAATATGAATTTTGTTTTTGTTCTTTTTTTATTATTTTGTTTTAGTTACGGTACCTCGTCGAACACGACGAAAACTGATCGAATTTGCATAAACTCAGCGCGTTTTGTTTTAGTTCCAGTATCTTAACGAAAACCGACCGGATGATGATTTTTGTTTTTTAGTTCCAGTACCGTAACGAACATGACGAAAACCGACTAAATTCACGTAGATTCAACCACCTCAACGCCCGGGATCAATAATGGTCGGGTTTTTAAAATGATGGAGTTTACCGACCGATGTCACGCCATTGGTCCCCCCAATTTTTATAACTTTTTGTTTTATTTTTGTCTTAGTTCCGATACAATAACACATGTAACTGTAACTGACCGAATTCGTGTCGACTTACCGTATCAACGCTTGTGTTTAACACCGCACGTGTTTTACTGACGTTGTGCCGGGAAAAACACTAGTTGTTGTTGTTGTTGTTATTATTATTATTATTATTATTATTTACACAAAACCAATAATTGTTAGTTAATTTGGTTTTGTTTAGTTTTATAAAACCGAAAATTATGGCTCATATACCTCGTTGAAGAAAATCGAATCGAGCCACACCAAATTATTGTATTCATCGTCACACCAAAAATTTTCAGTGTACTGTTCACGAAAAAAAATTCTGTCTCGGAAAATTTAGTTTTCTGGTTTGATGTGTTTTCGGGAACTGTTTTAGCCATAAACACATACACCCATAAGTTTATGAACAGTTACTAATGATTATCTAAATTCTTAGGGATTGTTTGTTTATCCAATATTTGATTATTTTCAAAGTAATTCCTTTATTAAGTTTATAGAATTCGAAATATCTTGGTCTAAATCTTAATCAAAAAATTTAGTAAAACATTATAACAATCCAGATATTGAACCAGATTATACCAGATCTTCGAAAAACTGTTATGAACATGAATAATCATTAAACCAGATTTCGAAAACTGTTAGTTTATATCAGACGTGATTTTTAAAACCGAAAACTTTTTAGGGTTTGTATATTTTAGGATTTTAATCAAAACAGTAAATAAATAAAACGAATTAATAAATAAACAGAAAATTGTTAGGGTTTATCAGGTTTTAGTCCATGTCTTCCGGTTTAGATCCTGTGTTAATGGAAGACATGAAGAACTTTTTAATCAACATCGCTCTTATACCACATGTTGATCAGTTTTTCATGTATATAATAGAAAACATGAATATTACGATAAACCTAGAACTCAAAAAACATACCTGTCACAGCATAGAGAGAGGCCACGGCTGATGAGAACGATCCATACGACATGACAGTCAGCTTGGTCGGTTCCCCTTTAGGATATATATTAGTGATGGGATTAGGGTTCTTGAGAAACCGAATAATATAGAGGGGGGGAGGCTCACGAATTTATGTGAGGGTTTAGGGTTAAGTTATATGATGTTAATTAGTCTCTCCATATTTATATACATCCAAGGGGAAACCCTTGATTAGCAAGAAAGGGTAATTTGGTCCATCAACAATTACCTAGCTAATATAATAATAAGGTATAATTAATTAACTTTGATCTATTATAATATAAATGATCATGTAGGCCATACATAAATATACATATCCATATATTTATTCTTACAAAACCATCCAATGTTTTTATCATAAGTCATAGTTATTAGTAATTTAATCACACAAAGTAGAACACGATTCTCGCGAATCTTACAAAACCATGGCCCTTCAGTGCAAGGATAATCAAGTAACCAAACTTTTATTGTGAAGTAGGATGCGTATAATGTATGAATGAAATTAATGCAAGTGACACAACGATGTAGCGAGGAAAAACTCTCGATCCTTCTAGGACCTTTGACCAAAACTCTCGGGAAGAGCAAGAAACCTCGGGAAGCTATGATTAATTACCTCGAGAAGCTATGATTAATTACCCGTCAAGAAGTATACGGCAAAATTAAGGCGAGCAGGAAGAGCAAGAATCTAGAGGCGGAATACCTAAAGCTCAAGGAGGGGCATAATTCAGCCGTTTTAAGGCATTAAAACTTGTTCATGAGTTTCAATGATTCGTCTTTGAGGCGGCAGTTTTCAAGAACACCTAAATTATGCTCCACGTTTAGCTTCTGGTATTCCACTCCGAGATCTTTCTATTCCTACTAGCCTTGTTGCTCTGTCTACTTCTTGGAGGCTAATTAATCACAGCTTCAACCTTCACTTGGAGTATTCATGTTTGTTAGCTTCAGAACAAAACTGTTGATGTGTTAGGGTGGAGTGAATGAAGGGTATTGTTTATTAGCTTTGTAGAACAAATAAACAAACAATAGAGACAAAGAATCACCACCTTTATTCAGTTCACAGATTGTGATAAGATAATGTGCTCATTAAAAGGGTTGGGGGTGGGCTACTTTTAAGTTTTTATTAATCAATAATAATAAATTCATGGTTGATTTGGTAAGTTTGTGTTTAATAGGCGGTAAATAAACCAATTTGTTAATTAATCACTTGGTAAATACCAATGCTTAAGAGCATTCTTAACCTATTTCCTAAAAATATGTGAGTGAAATTTGTAAATTATAGGATATGGTTTTCCGAAAGTGATTGAGAGTGAAGGAAAAATAAATGATAATGATTAAAGTATAAATAAATGTGTATTATTTAATTAAAAAAGAGAGAGAAACTATAGTTATTTTTAGTATAATTATATGATATATATATATATATGGATATATGGTAAATAACTGAATGTGATTATGTGAATGCTCTAATATATTAGGTAGAATGGAACAACTACATATTTCGTGGGTTGATACATAGGCATTGTCGGTGGATGATAGCTCGAGTGTCTTGAGGGTTTGATTCTTTATGGTGGTGGACTATCGGGTAGTTTAATTGGGCATTGCTCAGTCCCGGGTAAGTATATCGGTTTGGGTCGTTCAATGTATTGGTCGCGGCTAAAGAAGGCCTCAAAGTAATCTTCATCCATGATGTCTTTTGGGAACTTGTAGTATTTCCTTGCTCTTCTTGCTTCATTATCATAATACTCCATTAATTTCTCATAAGACATCTTTGGTGGGTGGTTTAGAATGTAGAGAGGAAAGAAAGAATTACCAGCCAATCTTATCCCTATTCAAATAAACAAATAAAATATTTTCCTATGCTTGGATCGAAGCTTGGGTATTGTTTTATGATACCTAATTCGCTAAGATCGATGGCTCTGATACCAACCTGTCACACACCCCCATCTTGGGCCTAGGCGTGTGACTCGATAGTTGGTACCCACATTTGTAAATAAATCAGAGTTATGATTTGTTAGCGGAAGACTTCATAAAATATAAGGATTAAAGTTGTAAAATATTTACATTTCAAAAGTCGAGACAAAAAGTCTCGATTGGGTTTACTTGTTTATATGTTTTTACAAAAGCATCATATTAAAGATTTAAACAAAATTTATCCGAGCCATCGGATTCTTGAGCCTTCGTCCTTTAGCTCTAATCTTGGTTACCTACAAAATGTTATAAAAATACGTCAGCAACGAATACTGGTGAATATGCTGATGCGAAAATATTTTCTTTTACTTTGTTACCCCTCGAGGGTTACGCGTGCCTCGGCCCATCTTGGCTTAGGAATAACAAAGTTAAAACAATATCATTATAACTCGAGTC
>NW_027505666.1:60000-147130 GCF_021521415.1 Bidens hawaiensis | reverse complement strand
GAGCAATATAGACTGATTCTCACGCCGGAGGGTGGTCACAAGGAGGAACCCCCCCCCCTTCTCAGTGACGAGCTTACGGTGTCTGTTTTGCAGGTTCCCTAAAGTACAACTTACTCTGCTGGACCTAACCTTCGTGGGAAACATTATCTAGCCCCCAGATTATCCATAATCTGCCCGGGGTCACTTAGTGTTTCTTCAATTGGTTTGATGCTTTTGTGTTGTGATTATAATTCCATCCATGGTCCTGTAAGATTTTAAACCTTTGAAACAAATCAGTATCTAATAGTACAAACATGTTTAGGACATCCGGTGTTTTTAAAACAATTATAACTAAGCTCCGCTAACGCATCCGAACAAACTTACTTGAGATTTTGAAAATATGCTTTATCTCGACCGTATTCACTAGAAATTTGATGTTAATTAGTGGTTACTCGTTGCAGACTCAATGTTGATAGGATTGTCTGTTGGCTCCATATTTAGAAACAATCAAAAGTATCATTCGTTATTCTTCCTAATTTGCTAAATTGTTAATTAACTATAAATATCCAAGCAACCTGCTGGCAAATGTTAAAAAAGTAATAACATACAATTAACAAAACGATTTTGTATTATGACTTCATTGAAAGAACAGATGTTTTACAATGATGATCAGCGCCTCGATTATTGTTAGGCCCCTTTTTGTTCATATTAATCTTTTGTATTGGTTAGATTATATTGGGCTTTAAATTGTTCTTTTTGTATGTATTAGACCCAAGAGAAACAAAGTTGTAAAGCCCATTGGGCACTTGATGTAACTTACTTCTCATGCATGCTTCCCTATAAATAGGAAGCATGCCATGAGAGTAAAGGTTGTTCACTGATAATCAAAAAAAAAAAAAAAACTGTTGTTTATATCTTTCTCTAACTCTTGGCTCTCTTTCTCTCCTACTAACTTCCTTGCCCGAAAATAATCTCTAGATCCGAGACCTCTTGGTTGCTTAGTGTGATTTCCGCTAGCATTAAGTTAGGTTGATCCAAAGACGTTGTTAGATCCACCTGAATAGGGACCTACAATTGGTATAAGAGCTTCGGCTCACTAGTTGAGGGTTTTTGGATCACAACCTTGGGTTTTGATCTTGAGAAAAGTTGAAGACAAAAGTTCCTTCAAGAAAATCTTCAAAAACAACAAAAAGTTTTGGGTTGAAAAGTGTTAAAGTGGTTGCTTTGGTTTCAAAAAGTTGATAAGAAAAATTTCGCTTCTCATGGCATGAAAGTTTGTGCAACAACTTTTGACCTAGTACAGATAAGGTTAGGTGAAAACAGATCCTGAGGAAGATTTCTTTCAGAAAGTTAAAAAAAACTGTTTCTCTTCGCTTAAGGGAATTTCGCTTGGCTTAAGACTCTTTCGCTTCGCACGAGACTCTTTCGCTTCTCACGAGACTGTTTCGCTTCGGACAAGACTGTTTCGCTTCGCTTCAAGCCGCTTCGCTTCGCTTACTGCTGCTTCGCTTCGCTTGAAACCTTTTCGCTTCGCATAAGCTGTTTCTTGCGAAAAAGGATTAACTGTTTTTGAAAATTTGAACTGTTTACTACTAAAGTCATGGCAAGCACTGATTCTGAATTACTTAAGGGTTACTTGTTGTTGGAGAACCAAGTGGGAACACCTCAAAAGCCTCCTAAGTTTATGACCTTAGATGATAATTTTATTGATTTTAAATGGAGGTTCACGAACTTTATCTCATTAACTGAAACTGATTTGATGAGATGTTTTGAAGAGGGTCCTCATGTTCCAGTAACTCGCACTGATGCTGGGGAACAACCAAAGGCACCTAAAATTATGATCAAGATGATATAGATAAGTTAGCACAAGACAAGAAAGCGTTACTGCTATTGACAGTTCGTCTTTCAAATGAGATCATTGAGACTCTACGTTAACACAGAAGTGCCAAGGGATTATGGGAAGCTCTTGTTGAGATGGTTGAAGGAAATGCTGAAATTAGAGAAAACAAAAAAGCACTATTGAAGGAAGAATTCAACATGTTCAACCATCGTCAAGGTGAAGCTGTGTTAGACTTGGTGAAGAGGTTTGAGAAGCTCATGGTTAAAGTAAGAGCTGCAAGTGTTAACATCCCCAACTCTGAGGTCAATCACAAGTTGATGAACTCTTTGCCTTATAGTTGGAGTGTAAACACAATAACGATAAAGAGAACCACCAATCTGAATGGCATGAAAAACAGTGAATTGATATCCACTATCAAATCATTTGAAATGGACGAACAGATGAGAATGAACAATCACATGAGTTCTCTAAATCAAGCTGGAGTAAGTACTGCATCTTCAAGTGTGTCAACTGCTTTTGTCAGCAAAACCCAACAGAATGTGTATCCTGTGACCAATCCTAAGTACTCCCCCAAGTGTTCCTTCACAATCAACAGCGTTCATCTCTACCAGCAACCCATCAGCTCCATCCAGTACAAGTTCGTTTCAAAAGGCAGTTGACAGTGCAGTTGCCCCAGCTCTGAAGGCATATGGACTTTCTGCAACAAAACCTCAAGCAAACAAACCCTCCATGTAACATCCTAAAAATTTTAATGATGAATAAATGAAGTTATGTTTAGTGATTTCACGTAATTAATTAATATCGGGTAGGGAGCGGGTCTTGGACGTGGATTAATTGAGATGGGTTAAATGAGAATGGGATTTCAGGGATATAAATACCCCCAAAATCCCAAAATATCTTCATTTTCACCAAACTCCCTAACACCCCAAAACACACACACACACCACACGCATACCGCCGCCGGCCGGCCGAGCCAAGGGAAGAGTCGGGCAGGTCCGAGAGAGAGCGATTAGTGTACTAGCAAGTAAACGAGATCCAAACAAGCCCAAAAAGGTATGATTCTTGATCTTTGAAGTTTAAAGATCCAAGCTTTTTTAGTGTATAAGCGACCGAAAATGGTCGGGAAGCGTAGTGGGTGATATTGAACCATAGCAAGGGTGTTAAAATCGCTCAAAATGCTGGAAAGAAACCGAACAGCGGCTGTCTGGGCAACTTCGCCTGCATCTGGGCAACTTCGCCTTCAAAGCGATGAACTTCGCCTGCAAGCTAAGTTCGCCTGATGACAACTTCGCCTGAGGCCAAGTTCGCCTGATGACAACTTCGCCTAAAGCCAAGTTCGCCTGATGACAACTTCGCCTAAAGCTAAGTTCGCCTAAGGTTTAACTTCGCCTAAAGCCAAGTTCGATTAGGAAGTAAACTAAAAATCTAATGAAAAATGTGTTAAGACAGTTAATGGAAATAAAATTTTTCCAAGCTGACCTGGCAGCTCGACCCCAGCCAGGGGCTCTGCCCCTTGGACCCTGCTAGGGGCTGCCGCCCCTAGACCCCGCTGCCAGGGGCGCTGCCCCCGGACCCCCGTTCGTTGTGGGTCATATAAAGATAGACATACATTATGAGAAGTGATAGTTAATTGATACGTATACTTGTTATACAGTCAGCCGTGCACAACTGAAGAAAGGAATTACGATTAACGGTGAACGTAACCGTGTTCAGGTGAGTTTCTAGCCCCATTCCTTGTTATGTTTTCGGGGCTGTGTGCATACTTGATGTGTTGTTAATACATTTATCCTAAGTGATAAGTGTATGCCCTATGTGATATATGTGTTATGTAAGAATGATTGCTTGATGGTACGTGAACGATCTTCGGATATTGCACGTACTGTCAGGTTGTAATGCTATGTATAAGGTAAGTATAATATGAATGCTTATGCGTATGAACGTGATAGAGATAATAAAAGAAGGAAATAATGATGTATGGTCGTATGGTTACGAAAAGGGGTACCGAGCCCTAATAATACTCGAGGTATGATGTATGGTTGTATGGTTACGAAAAGGGTACCGAGCCCTAATAATACTCGAGGTATGATGTATGGTTGTATGGTTACGAAAAGGGTACCGAGCCCTAAAAATACTCGGGGTATAATGTATGGAACGAAGAGGGAATCGAACCCTACTAATATTCGAAAACTAGGGACCAGACCCTTATAATATCTGTGATGTTAGGGACCAGACCCTTATAATATCTGTGATGTTAGGGAATCGAACCCTTCTAATATTCGAAACTAGGGACCAGACCCTTATAATATCTGTGATGGTAGGGAATCGAACCCTTCTAATATTCGAAAACTAGGGACCAGACCCTTATAATATATGTGAGGTTATAGGGCAAAAGGCTCTTTAAAACGTATGATTATGTATGTAAAGAAAGTATGAAGGTAAAAATGAAAGTAAAAGCACTTAAGTGTGTATGAAAGAAAGTTAAGAGGTTAAGTATGAAGTGTAAAGAATGTATTGTATGATTATGTGATTAACTAGAACTCACTCAGCGTAGCTGACTTTTAGTATGCATGCAGGTGAGTAGGATGAGACAGCTGGCTTGAGCGGGGACACATGGCAGAAGAATAAGAGCCTGGCATCTGAAGACTTACGATGTTTTAATTTTAATGTTTTAATGTGAAAGACAAAGGACGTTTTGAGACAAGTTATGAAATATTGTAATGTTTTATGAAAGTTTTATATTCCGCGTAAATGTTTTAATTAACTCTGATATTTAGAACTGTGTTTATGAGTAAATCCAACACGAAAGTAGGGTTACCGGTAACGGGGCCTTACACTCCAGCTTTTGTGAAGCTATTCCCATGCTGAATGATTCAAATGTGACACTTGTTAAAGCTTTTCTGTCTTGTCATGAAGAGCTATTGCAAGGGAACCTGTTACCGGCTCAGTTTGAGATAGGTGATTTGAAAGACATCAATCAAAAGGATCTTGAGAAAATGAACATCAAGTACCAGATTGCCATGGCTGTGCAAAGGGCCACCAACTTCATCAAAACATATGGGAAAGACAGCTTCAATGATTCTGATCGAAAGCGAATTGGTTTTGACAAGAACAAGCTTCGATGCTACAATTGTGCAGAAATGGGTCACTTTGCCAGGGAGTGCACAAATCCTCCCAAACCAGCAAACGATATTCGTGTGACATAAGTAACTGATGAAGAAAATGCGAAAGCCGCTGGAAAGAAGCCTGAGGAACATAAGCCAAACAACTCAGCTCCAAGAATCGGGAATCGTCCACACAAGGGCAGCTCAAGCTCAAACACAAGAGCCCTTGTATCTCAAACAGAGGTCCACACTGGTATGGATTGGGATGATCAATTTCAAGAGCTGTAGAATCCTCTCAAATTGGCTGGCATGGCTTTCACATCCAACAACGAAGCCTCTTCATCTTCTACTGCTGGCTCAAATGCATCACACCTTGACGAGGTAAAACGAAATCTTTGCACGGAAGCTTGTGTTAATAAGGTTACATTCTATAGATACTTACAAGACGAAGGTTGAAAGAAAATGCAAAACTTCGTCAATTGAACACTGAATATGTAAAAGCTGACAAGATCTACATTGAAAAGATCAAAACTTATCATGATGATGTAGCTAATCTTAGACTTGAAATTTTTCGAGAAAAACATAATGTCGTTTATTATAAAGACATCATTAATGATTTAAAAGAAGAAATTAAGAAATTAAAACTCGAAGTTTCTAATAAGAAAGAAAAAGAAAAACAAGTTGAAAGATTTGAGGCATCATCTGAAAAATTAGATGATCTTATTGGAGCCTAGAGAAGCGTTAAAGTTAAAGCAGGGTTGGGGTACGATTACACTGCCGTACCACCACCATTCAATGATAACTACACCAGTTTGCCCCACTTTAGCTATAATACTTCTCCTGATAAAGAAATGGCATACGGGGTTGGTAGAATACCAAAACCTATGACATTTGTTCCCGCAGTATCTCAAACTGTTGCTCCAATCCAATCATTTGATAAGTCTAACGTCAATGTGTCTTGTGGAGCAGGTGATATAAACAATGGTGATTGTGGGAAGGTTAATCAAGGTTTTAAGCAAAATGGAGGATTAGAACCACGTTTTGAGTCTTGTGTGGGTCTAACAAAAACAATTAACAACCCTGTCTGTAATAAAGTTTGTGAATCCATGTTAGGATGTTTGATGTCAGGATCAAAAACTGTATTTTGTGAAACCACTAGTGAAGACAGTTATAATGATATATGTAATGAAAGTGAATGTTCTTCGCCTGATTCTGAGTGTGAAACAGTTTTTGATGAAACAAAAGAGGCTAAAGTTGATGTACAGACAAGTCTTAGTTGCTCGTTAACTGATCGTAATATTGAGAACTTGAGAAACAAAAAACTGTCTTTGAAAATGAAAAACCAAGCACTTCTTGTAAATATGTGCCTTCAAAGAAAACTCCATTTTCACAGAATACTAATAATAGTTCTCAATTTCATGATCAATTTGATAGTGTCTATTACTACTCTAGTCAGAAACCTAGGAAATCAAATTATTTTGCATCTAATCATTCAAATGTGTTTAATTATCACTCAGATAGAGGTTATCAATATGTTAACCATACCACATCACCTTATCCCACATATTTCAGTGATCTAGCTGTCTATGATTGTAACAAAAGAAAATGTTGTTTTGTGTGTGGTAATCCATCTCATCTTGCGAGACATTATAAGAACTGGCATAAGCAACAAAGAGACGTTAAAAGTAAGTTTGGTCAGACATTTACTAAGTTTAATGTTCAACCTAAGAAAATGTCTTATCAAACTTGCACCTCAGCCAGTAAGACGGATTCAAGAATTAAAAGAACCGACAAACCCAAGAAACCCTTCTGGCTAACCCAAAGAGAAAGGAAGTGGTTAGCCAAGGGGTCAGAAGCTGAAAACCCTAAAAACCCTTCTAAACCGTTCACCAAAGCAAACAAAGAAGATTTGAAAGTTAAACCCAAACCAAAACGAAGGCAATCAAGAAAACCTTTTCAAAACCTAGGAAATCTTAACTCAAGTTCCTCGAGTGATTGCACTTCAGATTCAGATTCTCCAAAAGACTACATTTTTAAGAATCATAAACTAAAATTGGGTGATTTTCTGTTTGCTTTTCCCGAGACAAGTTCGTCTCGGGGCATTCTACTAACTAGCTGCTCATGTATGTAGGGTCAGCCTAGAAGGCTTGTCAACAGTATTTGGTACTTGGACAGTGGCTGGACCCGACATATGACAGGAGATGAGTCCCTATTGTTTGACATCAAACCATTCGATGGTGGACATGTTTCCTTTGCTGGTGACATAGGAGGAGAAATAACAAAACAAGGCAAAGTATCGAATGGAACATTGACCTTCGATGAAGTTAACCTTGTGGAACAGCTCAACCACAACCTGCTCAGTGTCTCTCAAATCTACGATAAGAAATTTTCAACTCTTTTCACTGAAAATGAATGTGTTATTCTTAAACCAGGTTTCAAGGTCCCGAAAGAGTGGATTATGTTACGTACTCCGAGGCACAATGATGCTTATATTCTGGACATGAGAAGCAATTATTCCATGCGGTCTGCTTCTTGTTTGATGTCCAAGGCCTCATAGAACGATTCATCTTTATGGCATCGACGTTTAGGTCACGTCAACTTTAAAAACTTGAACAAGTTAGTTAAAGGTGACCATGTGAGGGGCTTGACTGTAAAATCTTTTAACTGTGTTGAAAAATGTTTATCCTGCTCAAAATGCAAACAGCACAAGCTCCCTCATAGACCCAAAACTGTCAATTCCATAAACTCCACTCTTCAACTGTTACATATGGATCTTTTTGGTCCTGTTCAACCAATGGAAATAAGTCGAAAAGCCTATTGTCTGGTTATTACTGATGATTACTCGCGTTTCAGTTGGAATTTTCTGCTAGGACACAAGGATGAGACATCTCAGTTTCTTATCAGATTTATTGTTTTGGTTGAGAGTCAGACGGACAAAAGAGTGAAGTGCATTAGAAGTGACAACGGAACTGAATTCTACAACAAAGTAATCAACGAATTATGTCAAAACAAGGGGATTCTTCGTCAATTCAGTGCACCTTACACTCCGAAACAAAATGGGGTGGCTGAACGACGAAACCATACACTGGTTGAAGCCGCAAGAACCATGCTGTCATACTCCAAACTTCCTTTGTTCTTCTGGGGGGAAGCAATTAATGCCACTTGCTTCACTCAGAATCATGTGCTTCTGAACAACAAACGAAACAAGACTCCTTATGAAGTCTTCTATGGAACAAAGCCAAGGGTTAATTTCTTCAGGACATTTGGGTGTCCCTGCACTGTGCTCCAATCAAACGTTGCTACAACTTCCAAGTTTGCAGAGAAGGCGGACGAGTGCTATTTTGTTGGTTACTCTGCCGACAAAAGTGCTTACCGCGTCTACAACAAGAAGACAAGAGTAATCTTGGAATCCTACAACATTGATTGGCAAGAAATGAACCCTACTGATGCACAAAATGGTCCTGATTGGATGTTTAATTATGAAGGCTTGTTCAGGCAGTTTCAAGGAATGTATGTACCACCTCCTGCACCAGTGGTGTCTCCTGTTGTTTCTGCACCAACTCCAACAAATGTTGATTGGTCAATTTTGATGCATGCCGTTGTGAAAGGTCTGATAAATATTCAGACCTGCACCTGCACTTAATGCTCCACCCGTGGCTAATCAACCAGCCCCAGTAGTCAACGTGCAACCATCTGCAGACTCTACTGAAATACCCGCTGTCGAAGACACATATGATTCAGACACCGACTCATTTATATCAGCTGACAACGTGGAAAACAACCAGACCAATTAGGCAGTGGATCAACAAACCCACCAAATGGAAACTTCCCCAGCTGATGATCCAAGTGTAGTTGAATCCGTTCCTACCCCTCCCTCTGAAGAAGACATTCATGGATCTGCTGAGGAAACTATTCAAGAAAATTTGCAGAATGACACCGTTCCAATTGGAACTTCTCGCAGCACTGACTCAACATCGGTTCCTGCAATTGTCGTGCCTTTCTACGACAACCTATGGGAAGGCCCCATCACTCAGGAACATTTGGTTGATCAAGAAGAAGGTGTAAGTGATCCCCAACCAAATTCTACTGTCGATGTGACCACAGTCTTTCATCCCATAGAGAGCTTGACCATTGAGCTTGAGGCAAATCCAGTCGAGAATGTCGAACAAATTCCACAGTTACCAATCCATCGCCGACATCCGACTGAGAATATCATTGGAGATCCGTCCGCTGGCATCCAAACACACAGCACCTCTGGTAACATTAACAGATGTCTTTTTTCTTGTTTTATTTCACAGGTAGAACCCATCGATTACAAAGTTGCATTGAGAGAGAACTCTTGGGTTGAAGCAATGCAAGAAGAGCTGTTACAGTTCAAGAAGCTAAACGTTTGGAGGCTAGTGAAGAAACCAGATCACAAGAAGCTGATCGGAACAAAATGGGTGTTCCGGAATAAGAAAGATGACAAGGGAGTGATTATTAGAAATAAAGCCCGGCTAGTTGTGCATGGTTTTTGGCAACGAGAAGGACTTGATTAGGATGAAGTTTATGCACTGTGGCCAGATTGGAAGCAATTCGTATCTTTTTGGCCTATGCCTCGTACATGAATTTCAAAGTATATCAGATGGATGTGAAGACTGCTTTCTTGTACGGGAAAGTAAAAGAAGAAATCTATGTTAGCCAACCACCATGTTTTGAAGACCCAAATTATCCTGACCACGTTTACCGACTTGACAAAGCACTTTATAGTCTTCACCAAGCTCCTCGTGCTTGGTATGCCATACTGGCTGATCATTTAGTAAAGAACGGATACAAGAGAGGCATTGTTGATCAAACTCTCTTTGTCAAGAAAGTGAAGGATGATTTGATTCTCGTTCAAGTGTATGTTGATGACATTATCTTCGGGTCCACGAATGAGACTCTATGCAAGGATTTTTCTGAGATCATGCAGAAGAAATTTGAAATGAGTTCCTTAGGGGAGATGACTTTCTTTCTAGGATTACAAGTTGAGAAAAAGAAGGACGGGACTTTAATTCATCAAGAAAAGTACATTCATGACATTGTTCAGAAATTTGGATTCAGGGACTTAACAGCCTTCATGACACCAATCGCTACGCATCCTGTTCTCGCTCCTGATCCATCAGGAAAACCAGTAGATCAATACCTTTATAAGTCAATGATTGGCTCCTTGATGTATCTCACCACAAGCAGACCGGACATCATGTTCCCTGTTTGTCAGTGTGCCAGATATCAGTCTGACCCAAGAGAGTCCCACATGATTGCTGTCAAGCGTATCTTCAGATACTTAAAGGGGAGACCACGATTGGGTCTTTGGTATCCAAAAGATTCTCCCTTGGAACTTCATGCTTACACCGACAGTGATTATGGGGGGTGCAACTTGGACAAAAAATCCACATCTGGTGGATGTCCATTCCTGGGAGATTGGTTGATCTCATGGTAGTGCAAGAAACAAGTTACTGTGTCTACATCCACAGCCGAAGCCGAGTACATCGCCGCATCCAGCTGCTGCTCTCAAGTGATATGGATCCAGCATCAGCTGCTGGATTACGGTTTGAATTTCTATAGATCAACGATCAAATGTGATAATGAGGCGGCCGTTGCTATTGTCAAAAACCCGGTCCAGCACTCAAAGACTAAGCACATTGACATCCGGATACATTTTATTCGTGATTGTTATGATCGTAAGCTTGTCGACATAAAACGGGTCCATACTGATTTTAACTTTGCAGATCTCTTTACAAAAGCTTTCAGTCGTGCCCGATTTTTGTTTCTCGTTGAGTCATTGGGCATGATTTCTTTTCAGTAAATTTTATCGTTTATCTTTTATTTTAAAATTGTAAATATTTTTAATATGTCACAATTTTAGAGGGAGAAAATGAGTTAACTTTAACTCACCAAAAAGATTTTTCAAATTTATTTTAAGAAAACCAAAAATCGAGTCACTTGACTTAACAAAAAGATTTTATTTTAATATATAATATTGATTTCATCTTTACTCCTATTTAAGTAAAATCTAAGAAAATTCAAAAAGAATTATCCCATTTAGAGGGAGCTCCTGTTTAGAGGTAGTCGGATATTTAAAATTTTCAATCTAGAATTTGATCCGACTTTATGGAAAGTGATAATACATTGGTATGTAATGATTTTAGCACGTTAAAAGATTAGATCAAAAGGCTATAAAGTCATTCAACGATGTGTAGATAGGCTTGACAAATAAGTAAGTGTTAAGTGATATAAACTTAAACTATTGCAGATGCTAGTGGCTATACGTTTAAGAAGCGATCGCATGATTCCGTAAAGTCATATTAATGAAGGCAAAAATGTAACTACACATGTCATACCCAAGCCTCTCTTTACCTGATCACAGTCGTCTTATGAAATAAGTGTCAGTTTTAAATTTTCATTTGAGTTAAGAAAAGCCTCATAGAAAGGCAAGAAAAAGGAAAACAAAGAGTCAGAAAAACAAGAGAAAAAGAGTCAGTTCTAGGAATTTTAACTTTTGCTTTATTTCTTCATTTATTTTTGACTCAAGCCTTGGACTTTCTACGTTTGTAGTCATACAAGATCTGATTGTTAAGGCCCTGATTCTTCTGCTTTGTTTTATTTTCTTTCTTTTGTTCAAGCCTTAGACTTTCTCTGCGCGATAATATGGTATTATCCGACCTGATTGTTATAGCCTGAACTTCTGCTTTATTTTAATCTTTCTAGATCGAGTGAAGTGTACAATGTACAAAGTGTCAAGTATGTTAATAAGAGTACTGTGATCAACTAAGAAAGGTTTAAGTCAAGTTGAGGTGATATGTTAACACAAACTAAGCCCAAGATATGATGGAATTAGTAACATGTCTGACTAAGTGGGGACCACATAAGTATCTTGCCAAATCGAACCTTAAATGTATCACGTTGACATTAAAACACTTGTCAAGTTAAAAAGATGGACAATATGTACAATCAATGATGAATTTGTGTCACAATAATATCAAAATGGAGACATGATCTAGAACTTTGCAAACCGATATAATTCCATGTTGAGATTGTTCTTTGTAATTATATAAATGAAAGGAACTTATGTAAATTAATTTTAAGTTTAACTTAAACTGTAGATATACTTCATTCAATTTTCTTTTATTTTTATTCTATTTTTTTGTTTTGTTTTGTTTTGTTTTCTAAAATTATTATCAACTTAATAGTTTAATACTTTATGTTTTTTTTTAATTTTATTTTTATTTCTATTTTTTATTTTAATTTTTTTGTTTTAAATTTTAGTTTTATTCTATTTTATTTTGTTTTGAAAAAGAGATCACTTCTGCAAATGTTGAACTAGTAACGGACCGACGAAAAAAAAACTTTATAAATAAACAAGTGCTCGGATTCGAAGGGTAAATGTTTTTCGGGTTTGAAAATACAAAGATTTTTAAAGACAGAGGACCGAGAGTGTATTTTCGGTGAATAATCACGATGTTTTGACCTTATCGCGAGATAGACTGACCCTATATATATGGGAACTCAAAATATCTTTCACTATTCACCAAACACAAATTACTATTCACTCTCTCTCTTCTCTCTCAATCTTCAAACCTTCAAACCCTAAACCTTCTTAAATTTTTTAACGAATCCGATCCTCTTTATCACAAACATGCCGTTGAATCCAGAATATCCACCTCCGGTATAACCTTACAACATCATAAATCTTTCATCTTCTCGTTTCTGGGTTCCTCAAGATCGAGGCGACGGTTCTTATGAACCGTCGGCTGGATCTATGAACAAATCTTCATAATTGGTGTTCATATTATGTTCAATATCTGATTTTAAAGACTTTAGATCTCGATTATCATCATTATTAATTAGTTTTTAGGATTATTGTAAAGTTTGTAGATCTAGGTTCATTCACAGGTTCTAAAAGTTCAAATTGACCGTGTAAACAAAAGGGTTTCATGTTCAAAAGTTCCAGAACCCTAATTCAAATATGGGCGACACCAAAGAAAGGGAAAAAGGAATCAAAAGGGCTACTAAGGAAATTTTTTCGCTTGAGAAAGGTTTCGCTTCGCTTGAACATGCGAAGCGAAATGCTTTTTGTTTCGCTTCGCTTGAACATGCGAAGCGAAGTGCTTTCTGTTTCGCTTCGCTTGAACATGCGAAGCTAAGTGCTTTCTGTTTCGCTTCGCTTGAACATGCGAAGCGAAATAGGTTCCATGCGAAAAAGTTATACTTAGAAATTTTTTTTGGGTTCTGGACTTAAGCTACTGGACTGCTTTGACCTATTGTACTGATTGGACGTGTAAACTGTTTTGGACTTATTTTTTTGGACTAGTTAACTTATGAATTAACTTATTAACTTATTAAAACTAAAATGTATTACATACTTAAGTTACTAAGCATATAAATCCTTAATGATTATGTATATATCTTATCTTGTTTTAGCTTTAACTTAATGATGATTCTCATGATCTCTTGGGTTTTAATTTTAGGGTCATAACAACTTTTGTGCTCTCAGGTTGCCTAAAGCAAAGGCTGATAAGGTGTTCTCTCCTATGGTCAAGGGGCTCAGGCAATCCCTTGCGTAGGCTATCACTGCAAATCCAGCCATTTACTACAAGTGGGTTTTAGACTTCTGGGCATTTGCCAGGATTGCTGACGATTCTCTATCCTTCACAACAACCGTGGCAAGAAAGGAATTAACCATCACAGAAGCAGATATTCCACGAGTATTAAAGATTGCTGACCAGCCGGATTACAAGTATGAGAAGGGAAACAAAAAAAGAAGCTGGAAGGTTTTGTTGCACATATGGGATATGATACAGAATGGAAGTGCTTAGAGAAAAGTCATTTGTCACCATACTGGAGATTTCTCTTTCACATTGTCACTCATTGCTTCACAGACATTCGAGGTGGATTTGATAGCATGAGTACGGACTGGGTTCGTATTATGTCCGCTTTGACCAACAAGGAGAAGTTCAACTACTCAAGGCGGATATTTTTATGCATGCTTGGGAATATCAAGAGCGGGGCTACATGGTTGATGTACCCAAGATTTGTGCAGCTGTTGTTGGACGATTTAATTCCAGATGCCCAAAGGCCAGGAACCAAGAAGGCGAAAGACAATAAGTCATATCCCGAGCCATATCATGTACATGAGATCAATGTGTCAGTGTTTGGTGTGTTGTTGAGCACAAAGGGCAGAGGTCATCAGTATACGGGACCACGACCTGGTCCTAAGTTTGGATTATTCGAGGAAACAGAGCCTGCCGGGGATGAGGCATCTGTTGAGGATGTTGAGGAAGAAGAGGTTGATGAGCCAGAGACTGAGGCTGAGCAAAAATCGTCTGATGAGCCAACTAGGGAAGAACCAAGTCAAAGCATGACTTGAAACGGAAAGCCGTGGAGGTTGAAGAGGAGGAAGAGGAAGAGCAGCCGCAGTTCAAACGCATTAGGAAGGTTGGAGACTCCCAGAAGTCATCCAAGCCTCCCGTCAAGACTCCCTCGAAAGGTAAAACCTCTCCTCCCCCTGTAGTAACCAAAGAAGCCCTAGCCCAAGTACTTAGGGATTTAGATGTTTCTAAAATTCAAGTACCGCCCTATTGGAAACCCAAGACCAGAAAGAAATCCATGGCCAAACTCACTAAAACACTACTTCATGATTCACCTGACTCATCACCCGAATCCATAGACACTGACCAACCCATCTCCACATTCCTACCCAAATTACCAGAATCTCCACCTCACACACCACCAGACCTTAACCAACCCGAACCAGAGCCATCATTCTTAATCACACCACCAGATCAACCAACCCACATAAAAACCTCACCATTCACACCACCACCCCAACCTAAAACCTTAACTGAACCAACCCAAACCACCACATCACCCATTCAAACCACCACTGAACCCACCTTCTCCCAAATATTCCCGTCTACCATGTTTAGTTCACCCATCCGATCAACTAGCCAATGGAGCCAAACCGTTATCTCCTCACCAATAACAACAACCCAGCCCACACCAACCGTCACCACTATATCACCACCAACCACTCAACAAATTATCTTGCCTATCCAAACAACTTCTCCACCCACTATGTCCATAACCCCACCTTCCACCATCCTCTCACCCAAACTTATTACCAGAGGAAAGTCTTTGACACCTCCGGTATATGCTGATCCTATCCTCGATAGGATCGTCGCACTGGAGGAATCTAACGTGAAACCGGCAGAACGGGAGATTGGGCTTCTAAAATTCATCAAGGAAATGAAACAGAAGGAGACTCAAGATGAGAAAGAAAAGGCTGAGTTGAAAAAGAAGGTTCAGGCTCTGGAAAACCAAAAGACCATGTACGAGGCTGAGATAAAAAGTTACAGATTGCTGAACAACACTTTGCATACACTAGTAAAAAATCAGCAGCTGCTTATGACCCAAGAATCGATCAAGAATGCAGAACTGAAAGCTGAACAGTCCAGACTAGCCGATCGAGTGGCTACTCTTGAAAGAGACTTACCAAGTGCAAGTGCTCTTAGAACGAGTCTTAAAAAGAAGATAGATTATGCAACAAGAAGATGGAATGTTGAGAGTGAAGCTACAAACTCTAGGGTCACAAGTTTAGAGAACCAAATGACTTCATCCACATCCATCGACTCACTTTTGGCCGAAAATGCTGCTCTCCGAGCTGAGTTAGAGGTGGTTCAGGAGAAGATCAAGCAACAAGATCGTCTGAATGAGCTTCAAATCAAGACAAATGAAGACATAGTGGGAAAATACCAAGCAGCCTCAGACCTGATGGGAATTCATGAAGATGGTCTTCATTGTCTGGAGGATAGGCTTGATACAGTATTTGGAGCATGGAGAAGATTCAGTGAGGCTTCTCAAGATGGTGGTTCACGGCCTACCGCAAGTCCATCCTTGCGAGAAGTTCAGGTTGTGGCATCTGAAGGTGAGGCGACTGTTGGTCGGTTAGTACAACAGGGTGGCCAATCCAGTGGTGTAGGTGGTGGTAGTGCAGGTGGAATGGAAGGTGAAAAGAAGGATGTTGGTGATGAAAGTGATAGTGATGATGACAATGATGATGATGGTAATGATGACGAAGATGACAGTGACGAGGATGACAACCTTCATGACAGCTTTAATGAACAAGATGATGATAATAATGATGGA
Organism: Bidens hawaiensis; assembly: GCF_021521415.1. Taxonomy (NCBI): domain Eukaryota; kingdom Viridiplantae; phylum Streptophyta; class Magnoliopsida; order Asterales; family Asteraceae; genus Bidens; species Bidens hawaiensis. Next base: position 131,044 of record NW_027505666.1, on the reverse strand, counting down.
GGAGATGATGGAGGAGACGGAGAGGCCGGGACAACAGGAGGTGAAGGTGGAGATAACACTCAATCACCTCCACACTCTCAACACGATGATCAAGACCCTGCTAACCCCGACTCTGCCAGCAAAGTCAGAGAGCACGACTCAATAATTGACAGCTTATATAAAGATGTCATCTCTCCGGTTGATGACACAGGTGTGGTTGATGCTTTTATTGAAGCAGGTATTAGTTTCGAAGATTTTTTAACAAGAACGGAGGAGGCAGTGAATGAACCAGACGATGACATCAACTACTTGCCAAATCCAGAAACTCCTCCTGCTCAAGCTTTAGAAGCTCATGCAACAGATCCTGTCTTCGATCAACCGCCAAAGAAGAAGAGAAAGACGCATATTGTATCAAGCCGTACGTCTGCCCGGGTGCTCAATTACCCTTATCACGACGATTCACTTATTGTTTATGCGAATTATGATAAGATGAACAATGTTTGGGCGATACGGCGATACAGCGGGGATCTCATCTACCTCAACCACCACCAGCTGAAGACGTTACCTGAGCTTGACCTCAATTAACTACGTAAAGCTCTAGGTCATGGTGCGGTTGGGAGCACGTTGGAAAGTTGGGTCCCAGATTATCTTCATCGTCAGTCAAAAGTCGACTACAAAGATTTTGAGCCGAATAAGGGTCGCAAGTTCAAGAACCCAAGGGAAATAGACCCAGCAACCGGAGAGCCACGCACCATGTGGAGATACAGGGCGCCGAAAGACTGTCATTCGATTTATCATGGCGAACCCTTTCTTCCCAACATGCTCTGAGATTTCATTGGTTGGGAGTTTGCAATAAAACCGGTGAGGCCGTCATTCACTGCCGTGATATGTACGAGCTTAGGGTGTTTGACGAGCATGAGCTTATGGGTCTGTCTGCACATTGAAGATATAAAGAAGCTCTACAACAAGCCACTGGGAACCGTCGAGGACTTGGGATGTCAGAACACAGACCGGATAGTTGAAGCCTTCAACAAGTTCGTGCACAGACTTGTTGAGCTTCCACTATCCGAGGACGAATTCTTGGAATACGACACCGATGGATTCCAATACTAAATACTAGAGGGAGATTGTTAGGCCCCTTTTTGTTCATATTAGTCTTTTGTATTGGTTAGATTATATTGGGCTTTAAATTGTTCTTTTTGTATGTATTAGGCCCAAGAGAAACAAAGTTGTAAAGCCCATTAGGCACTTGATGTAACTTACTTCTCATGCATGCTTCCCTATAAATAGGAAGCATGCCATGAGAGTAAAGGTTGTTCACTGATAATCAAAAAAAAAAAACTATTGTTTATATCTTTCTCTAACTCTTGGCTCTCTTTCTCTCCTACTAACTTCCTTGCCCGAAAATAATCTCTAGATCCGAGACATCTTAGTTGCTTAGTGTGATTTCCGCTAGCATTAAGTTAGGTTGATCCAAAGACGTTGTTAGATCCACCCGAATAGGGACCTACAATTATTGGCCGCCAGAAGTTACTACCCAATCGTCACGTCTGTTCACAGAGGGGTGCAACGCCCCTGCTTATTACACAACATTTACATATTAACATACTTAGTATTACTAATTAAACTTTACACCCTAACTTTGTTAAGTTAACTTTCTAACATAGTTTAACTAAACATTAATAAACTAACGAGATATTTAACGAACAGTTTAGTCAAGCTTAAGAAAATGAATTAAAAAAGAAACATGCTATGGGCTGAAGAAAACATGAGGTTAAACAAAAGGATTACATGAGAAACTCGTACACTCGTTAATAAGCTTCTTAAAGAGTGAAACATAATGGTTTATTTTGGTAAACATGTTTTTACGAGGTCTCAATAGATTTATATTTTTAAGTTCAAAGCTTTATTGTCTATCCTTATTCTTTACAAATAGCATAAAAATACAGTATTTACTAATAGAGTTAAAAACTATAAAAAATAAAAATCCAAACTAGAGAATCTAGAAATTTTTTTATTGTATTTCTTAACTAGCTTTAGACCCGTGTAATTCACTGGATTTTTCAATGTTTAAATTAGTAACATTAACTATTTAAAAAAAATAATTAACATTAAAAGATAAGAACATAATTACAAATATACTATAAACAATAAGAAACCACATGATTTGTTTACTCTCTAAATAAGTAAACAGAGTTTTGTTTTGATATTTGAAACCTTGGGATTTGTTTATTCTGTAGCTTTAAAACTCGTGTACTACACGAAATGGGACAAACAACGTAAATAAAAAATATTCTAACTAATGTGTGAATATCGAAGGTGGAAAAATGTATTGCGTATAATAAACAAAAATTAATATCTATAATTAACAAATTTGTAAAAGAACTATCTGTATACAACATTTAAAGGTTTTTCCATCTCTAAAATCATTGCTATAGATAGCCTTAACTTAATATATTCAAAGCCACATGTCTTTGAGTTTTCATAATCGACATATTCTTCAACTTGTAGATATAATCTAGTGAGTATCCTAATCAATATGTTAAGATGTACGCTATTAAACAAAATGTAGGTCCCTAGACGGATCTTACAACACATTCTTGGATCAATCTAAGTTACAGGCCAGCAAAAATTAACTACAACCGAGTTAGATCTTGGATCTTGTTAGAGTTTAAGTTATTTGCTATAAAAGGAGAGAAGTGGATAAGGTAGAGAGAAAATGAGAGTAGTTGAGATAAGGATTTTCCAAAAGCTTTAGTGTGCATTAGAAGCTTGCACTATTTATAGTGCAAGTCTCATGTATTTCCATATTATTTCCATAAGGCCCATTGGGCTTTGTTTACAAAATGGTCTTTGGCCCAAACTTATATTTAACAAAATAAACGAAAGCATAAAATACAATCGCTAATAAATTAACAGATACAGAAGATCTAAAATATAGAAATGGGCTCTACAATCTCCCTCTAGCATTTAGTATTTTTTGCCGGTTTTGTCTTCAATCCATCTCGTACATAAGGCAATCATCTTGTATTTGATCCTTAACAAAACGATGAACGAACTTGTTGAACTTCTCAACTATTTGATCCACGATTCCTTGAGCTGAATCAGAGATTGCAAGAAGAGGCGTCTTGTAAAGCTTCATGATGTCTTCCTTATCAAACCGCATTTACATGTGTTCATCAAAGAAACGGTAGGATTGACATCGTGAGCTTCCTTTGCATCAAATCACCACTTCACCAGCCACGCTGTCAAAAATTCCATTAATAGAAATCCTTAAGAGAATCGGGCATTAAAGGTCCGCCTTGAAAGATGTTAGGCCCGTATTTTGGCATCTCAAATCTCCAGATATTCTGTTTCTTGCCTGTTAATGCATCAAGTTCGGTTGGATGCTTTCGTTTCTTCCCCATGTTCAGCTCGTAGTCGAATAATCGTCCTTGGCCTGCCTATGAATGTGCTGCTTGAACCAACCTTCCATATCTTTCTCACCAACACCATCACCAACTATTCTTCGAAAGAAACTGATATCGAGAGAGGAGGCAGCGGGCACATTTACATTCTTGTGCCTAACAGCCCAAGTGTTGGAATACCGTATGCCCGAGACACATAATTAGGTTAATGTGGCTAGTTGTGTTTGATCCAAGTCGGGTCATACCCAATAACGAGTTAGACACACACCAATAATGTACTTGTTAAGATAAGATCTATGAGACAAATACAGAACACGATACATTCAGAAAATCGGGTTTCTGAATACCTACTTGAAAGTGTTAAATAAATTAATTGGTTAATTTATTTATTCAAATAATTATTATTGGAATGATTATTTAACTATGTGTTCTTTTATAAAATGGTTTATGAAAGATGGGGTGTTTATATATTTTATAAAGTATAAAATAAAAAAAAAATAATAATAATAATAATATTTTGGGGCCGGTTTTGGGTGGGCCCCACACCCCAAAGTTTTGGTCAAGTTTTGTCATGGATTTGGTGGAGGTTGAGTATTGGTTACTTGACTTAAAAAACCTAACACCATGATATGATTTGATTTTGAAGATTATATATCAAGACACTTTCAAGATAAATAAGTAGAAGAACTCTTTCTTTCTTGGTTTTGGTTTTTCGGCCAAGAACAAAAGAAGAGGCTCGGGTCTCGGTTATTCGTGTTCAAGCTCCCTAACATAGCTCGGTGTGTGTTGGAGGCTCGGGGTATATTCCGTTTTAGGATTTTCCCTTTGAAAGTCTAGCATCAACATCATCATCTTCTTCAACATCAACTACACTCTTAAAAGGTTAAGAATGTAAGTGTTTATAGTTTTGATAGTTTAGTTTTTCCGTATCATTTGATCCTTGCTTCGGGTTTCTAATAAATAGATTATTGGTAATCTTATGACATGAATAAACTAGGTTGTTCATGAACATATCTTATATAAACTTGTAATATATACATATATAAACACATGGATACATATGTTTAGTTGGTAAATATCACACTTCCGCCTTTATTGTGACTAGTTAAATGGTTAACTAAATTTATAAATTCCATAGAAACCCAACAAATGGCATCAAGAGCCGGGATACGGGAAACTAAGCTTCGGGTTTTCGGTTTTATATTTTTCCCCTTGAAAGATTTTATACAAAAATTAACATGCATGATTTTTGTATTTAATCTTGTTATAATTTTTTGGCTTTGTTCAAAAAAAATATATATATATATATATATATATATATATATATATATATATATATATATATATATATATATATATATATATATATATATATATATATATATATATATAAAACCGAGTAAATGGGCCGAAGCCCACTTGTTTTGGTTAATGGGCTAACCGAGAAAAAAAAAAGGGGGAGAAAGTGAAATGGGCCGAAGCCCATTTTTGGTTAAATGGGCCGAAGCCCATGAGACTTTCTATTGGGCCGAAGCCCATGTGTTTTGCACATGTGGGCCGAAGCCCATAATTAAGTTATTGGGTTTGTCTAGGCCCGATAAGGTCAAGGGGTTTTGGAACGGGTTCCTAAGATATAACGGGTTATGTTTGTTAAAACTAGACCGAGCCGTAGACCAAATGGATGTTTGTTGTGATTGTTATTAATTATTCAAAGTTTCGGTTTGTAATAATTAATTAGGGGCAGTTTTGTAATTATTTATTCATATAGGTATGTAATAAATAGTTTATTTGTAATATCTTTATTTTATAGAAAAAATGTATTAGGACATTTGTTTTTTAAATTTAAAGAAGATTGCAAAATTGGAAGTTTGGGCCTTATTGGGCCGGGTATGGTGATAATGGGTCTCACAAGCCCATTAAGGGGATTCAAGCCCAAAAGGACCTAAGCCCACCCATTGAGCCCAAATGGAAGCTTATGGAAGCTAAGGCCCAAGTTCAAGCCCAATGGATTACAACGGGGTTGAAGAAGATGCTTGACGCATTTGGATGCGGGATCAAGTGGGAGCTACAACATCCATGTGTCGTGTGTCCCTTAGGATCGGACCTAAGACACACACTTGTTTCGGCTAACAAGTGTGGTCTAACTTAGTGGCTCGTGTCTAGTATAATTGTGTATGCTTGTTAATTGATTGTTTGATTGTGTGGTTGTTAGATATTAGGATATCAACTTCGTCACATAGAATTAATTAACAAAGCATAAAACGGGTTCTAATAATTATCGGTAATTACGCGACACGTAGTTTAATAAAATGGATTTATTAACTAGCCGTCTCACGCCCATAATAAAATGGTTTTATTATAAATTAGAATTTTGAAAATGGTTTCAAAATAATCATGTTACTAAATGCATGTTAGAACATGATTTAAAGTTTTACAACTAGAATTATTAAAACTAAAAATCCCTTTTAAAATTAAGGATAACAAGTTAAACACCATCCTTTTGTATAACGCTTAACATATTAGTAAGCTCTTAGTGGGAAAAAAGTCACCTAACCGCGTAGAGTAAATTAATATGTTGAGGTAATATTGGCATACAAATGGGAAAAAGGTCACCTAACCGTTTGTATGTTGATATTACAAGTTGATACAAGTAGGACGACTTAAATTAGAACCATGTGAAGAGGGTCACCCAAGCATGGGGTCTAATAGGTGTTGATGGGATAAACATGCCGACACGAAATATGATTTCGAACCGGTCCCATAAACTCTAGAAGTTGCAAAAGGGTTTGCAATTGTTATGAATAACTACCTTGATAAACCGACAATGGGAAAAAGGTCACCTAACCGGAGTCGGGTTCATCGTTGGATTCTAGATTTTAATTATTAATTATATTTGGTATATATATAAAAGGGTATTAATAATTAAAATAAGTAAAACACTAAAATGAACTTAATTAAAATTCTGCAGATGGCCGCACACGTCGACGACAACATAATCCCTAACGTCCAAAACGTATCTCTCCGATCTATTCTCGCTAAAGACCGTCTTAACCACAATAACTTTTCGGATTGGTTCCGAAATTTAAGGATTGTTCTAAAACAAGAAAAATTATATCATGTTTTGGAAACACCTATCCCCAACGAACCGGAAGAGGGAAGTGAGGTCGAATATATGAATTGGGTCCAACACACGGAAGATTCCATTCAAGTGTCATGCCTCATGTTGGCGACTATGGTTCCCGAAATCCAAAAGGATTTCGAAAACCATAATGCGTACGACATGATTACTCAACTTAAGGAAATGTTCCTTAAGCAATCGAGGGTTGAAAGGTTCGAAACGGTTCGAGCCTTGCATGCATGTAGAATGGATGATAATCAACCAGTTTCAACTTATGTACTTAAGATGAAAAGTTACATTGATCGCCTCGCCAAGCTCAATTGTCCCATCTCAAAAGAGTTAGCAACGGATTTGATCCTTAACTCTTTGTCGAAAAGGTTCGACACTTTCGTGTTAAATTATAACATGAACGGGTGGGACAAAAACATTGGAGAACTTCACTCAATGCTTAAAACAGCCGAGGCGAGCATGGGTAAAAGGGTTTTACCCGTGTTTGCGATCAATGAAGGTGGATCCAAGAATCGATCTCAGCCCAATCCTAAGGCTAAGGTAGCAAAAAGAAAGGGTCCTCCTGTGCATCTTAAGGGTAAGGGCAAGGCACCGGTTATGGCAAAGAAACAAAAGGTTGTGGAACCGAGGGGTCATAAGGATGATCCTTGTTTTGGTTGTGGGGAGACCGGACATTGGAAACGCAATTGCCCGGTCTACCTAAAGGAGCTAAGAGACAAGAGAAATGCGGGGCATGCCTCGGGTAATGTCTTTATGATTAATATTGAGCTAAATCTTATTTCTTCTAACACATGGGTATTGGATACCGGATGTGGAACTCACATTTGCAATTGGTTGCAGGGGTTCAAAAGGAATGAAGACTTAAAGAAGGGCGAAGTGAGTCTTTTCATGGGCAACGGTGCAAGGGTGCACGTGGTCGCTAGAGGAGACTTCACTTTATCGCTTCCAAGTGGTTTGGAAGTTGTTTTGAGAAATGTTTTGTATGCTCCTAGTTTGACTAGGAACATTATTTCCGTGCACCTTCTTAGACAATGTAACTTTGACTTTAAATTTGTAAAATCAGAAATGCATGTATCATCTAATGGTATCTTTTATTTTAAAGCTGTACCAAACAACGGTATTTATGAATTGGTTCATGACAATACCCCAAATAGCTCATTATATCAAACTTCCACTAAAAGACTCAAAAAGGATTTGAGTGATTCCTACATTTGGCATTGTCGTCTTGGACACATAAACAAGAATCGTGTAAATACTCTCCAAAAGAATGGTCTTTTGAAAACAAACGAGTTAGGTTCGTTTGATGAGTGTGAATCTTGTATTCAAGGCAAGATGACCAAAGAACCTTTTAAAGGTACAAATGAAAGGGCTAAGGACTTGTTAGGTATCATACATACGGATGTATGCGGACCTCTCAAGCCCACTAGTAGGAATAGTGAAAGGTACTTCATTACCTTTACCGACGATTTTAGTCGATATGGGTATGTGTATCTAATGAAACACAAACATGAAGCCTTTGAAATGTTCAAGGAATTTCAAAATGAAGTACAAAATCAGCTCGACCGAACAATCAAGGTACTCCGCTCCGATAGAGGAGGCGAATACCTAAGTGATGCTTTTCAAAGTCATCTTAGAGATTGTGGAATTGTTTCACAGCTCACTCCTCCTGGTACTCCTCAACATAACGGAGTATCCGAGAGGAGGAATCAAACACTGTTGGACATGGTTCGATCAATGATGGCACGAAGCTCACTACCACCATCATTTTGGGGATATGCGCTACTTACAGCGGCTCGTATTTTGAATATTGCCCCGACCAAAAAGGTGGGTCGAATACCCTATGAAGTGTGGCATGGAAAGGTTCCATCCTTTTCATATTTAAGGGTATGGGGATGCATAGTTTATGTTAAACGTGACACCCCAAATAAGCTTGAGGCTCGATCCATCAGGTGTATCTTCATAGGATACCCAAAGGATGATATAGGATATATATTCTATGATCCTAGTGAACAAAAAGTGTTTATTTCACGCAAAGGATACTTCTTAGAAACTAGGTTCCTTATGGAAGGACCTAGTGAAAAAAGAGTGGAACTTGAAGAGGTTCAAGAATCACTGGATGATACACAGTTGGTCGATACTAGTTTTCAACACGAGGATGTTGAAGGTGATCAAATGGTAGATCATACACAGGTTGCTCGTAGATCTAGTAGGATTAGTCAACCTCCCGAGAGATATGGATTTCTCGTGGATGGTTGCTACTTGGTCGATTCGGATGAACCGATCTCCTACAAAGATGCTATGTCACAACCTGATTGTGAAAAATGGCTTGAAGCCATGAGCGCTGAGATGCAATCCATGCACGATAACCAAGTTTGGGAATTGGTTGATCGTCCACTTAACTCCAAACTGGTTGGATGTAAGTGGGTCTTCAAGAAGAAGACCGATATGCATGGAAATCTAGATACTTACAAAGCACGACTTGTAGTAAAAGGTTTCACACAAACTCAAGGGATTGATTATGATGAAACCTTCTCGCCGGTCGCGATGCTTAAGTCGATCAGGATATTATTTGCCATTGCAGCCCATTTTGATTATGAGATATGGCAGATGGATGTCAAGACCGCTTTTCTTAATGGATATCTTGAGGAAGATGTCCATATGGTTCAGCCTGAAGGTTTTGTCGATCCATCTAATCCTGACAAAGTATGTAAGTTAAGGAAATCAATCTACGGGTTGAAACAAGCATCACGGATGTGGAATCATCGTTTTAATGAAGAAATCAAAGCGTTTGGTTTCGTCCAAAACGGTGATGAGGCGTGTGTGTATAAATGGGCTAGTGGGAGTATAGTCATGTTCCTTATTTTGTATGTCGATGATATACTTTTATTTGGAAATGATATACCAAGTATGGAAAGCGTTAAAGCGTGGTTAAGTAGTCGTTTCTCAATTAAGGATCTTGGAGAAGCGACATATATCTTGGGAATAAAGGTCTATAGGGATAGACAAAGGAAATTGATCGGACTCAATCAAAGTGCATACATTGATAAAATCCTGAAAAGGTTCAGGATGGAAAACTCTAAGAAAGGTTTGGTACCTATTCCTAGAGGAACCGTGTTAAGCTCATCCCAAAGTCCTAGCTCTAAGGAAGAGCAGGATAGGATGAAGCATGTTCCTTATGCTTCGGCAATAGGATCTATTATGTATGCAATGATGTGCACTAGACCGGACGTCTCGTATGCTTTAAGCATAACGAGTAGATACCAGCACAACCCAGGTGACAGTCATTGGATGGCTGTCAAGAATATATTAAAATACCTTAGAAGGACTAAGGATATGTTTTTAATATATGGGTCTGGTGAGGAGGAACTCGTCGTAAAGGGTTACGTGGATGCGAGTTTCCAAACTGACCGAGATGATTCTCGGTCACAGTCGGGATATGTCTTCATTTTGAATGGAGGCGCTGTCTCTTGGAAGAGTTCGAAGCAGGATGTTGTCGCGTTATCCACTACAGAATCTGAGTACATCGCCGCTTCAATGGCAGCCCAAGAGGCTGCATGGATGAAAAAGTTCATCATGGATCTAGGGATTATCTCTACCATTCAGGAGCCCCTAGAGATATTATGTGACAATGAGGGTGCTATTGCACAGATCAAGGAGCCTCGTGCTCATCAGAAAACGAGGCACATTGAGCGCAGATTCAACTACATAAGGGATGAAGTTGAAAAGAGAAAGATATGTATTCATAAAGTTCATACCGATCAAAATATTGCGTACCCACTCACGAAGCTCCTCGATAGGCCAAAGCATGAGGGTCATGTTTGTGCATTAGGACTTCGGTATTCTAGTGAGTGGATTTAATCTGTATTTAGTGTTTGTATAAGAACGAATGTAATGGGTATCTCATGAAAATTAATTATGTTTTAATTATTCAATGAGTTATGTTCTATATTTGCATGTTTAATCCATGAATGACTTATGTTGTTCTAAACGTCCGTAGTCGATCATACTTGTGGGAACAAGTATGAAGTTAAGACTATTATGAACCCGGATTGGTTGATATTCATGTGATGAATATAGGGCATAGGTTTGCCACCAAGGTTCATAGATATTTGTGGGATACAAATATTGGACATGATCCGCTCTTAAGGATCACTGCATGGAGTTAGTGCAACTGATCATAAGTAATCCTTGAGTAAAGGCGAGTATCATTGTGTCCTTTGACCTGAGATGCATATTGGATCTGGTTTTTCATCAAGTCTGATATCTTGACTCTCTTCTTTGTTATTTCGGTAACACGATGACGTGTAAGAAAGAGCTCAGATATCATATGAGATGTCAACGAGGATGTATGCAGTCAAGATGGGATTTGTTCCTCTTATGTGTTGAGAGTTTAGATGTCTAAGGCCTGTTAAGTTAAATCATTGAGAGAATGATCACTCTGTGTCTCTTCGATTTGACAGGACATCTAGTAACAAAGGGATGTAATGATAAGACTTACCTATATCATATCAAGTATGGACTTGAAGGGGATGATGTTATTGAATGGCACTTAGTCAAACACACTAGGGGTGGTGACCTGTTGTTAGGCGGTATTCACCATTAGCATTAACTTCTTATGAGTCACGTGCAAGTGGGAGATTGTTGGAATACCGTATGCCCGAGACACATAATTAGGTTAATGTGGCTAGTTGTGTTTGATCCAAGTCGGGTCATACCCAATAACGAGTTAGACACACACCAATAATGTATTTGTTAAGATAAGATCTATGAGACAAATACAGAACACGATACATTCAGAAAATCGGGTTTCTGAATACCTACTTGAAAGTGTTAAATAAATTAATTGGTTAATTTATTTATTCAAATAATTATTATTGGAATGATTATAACTATGTGTTCTTTTATAAAATGGTTTATGAAAGATGGGGTGTTTATATATTTTATAAAGTATAAAATAAATAAAAAAAAAATAAAATAAAAATAATATTTTGGGGCCGGTTTTGGGTGGGCCCCACACCCCAAAGTTTTGGTCAAGTTTTGTCATGGATTTGGTGGAGGTTGAGTATTGGTTACTTGACTTAAAAAACCTAACACCATGATATGATTTGATTTTGAAGATTATATATCAAGACACTTTCAAGATAAATAAGTAGAAGAACTCTTTCTTTCTTGGTTTTGGTTTTTCGGCCAAGAACAAAAGAAGAGGCTCGGGTCTCGGTTATTCGTGTTCAAGCTCCCTAACATAGCTCGGTGTGTGTTGGAGGCTCGGGGTATATTCCGTTTGAGGATTTTCCCTTTGAAAGTCTAGCATCAACATCATCATCTTCTTCAACATCAACTACACTCTTAAAAGGTTAAGAATGTAAGTGTTTATAGTTTTGATAGTTTAGTTTTTCCGTATCATTTGATCCTTGCTTCGGGTTTCTAATAAATAGATTATTGGTAATCTTATGACATGAATAAACTAGGTTGTTCATGAACATATCTTATATAAACTTGTAATATATACATATATAAACACATGGATACATATGTTTAGTTGGTAAATATCACGCTTCCGCCTTTATTGTGACTAGTTAAATGGTTAACTAAATTTATAAATTCCATATGCTTGAACCAACCTTCCATATCTTTCTCACCAACACCATCACCAACTATTCTTCGAAAGAAACTGATATCGAGAGAGGAGGCAGCGGGCACATTTCCATTCTTGTGCCTAACAGCCCAAGAACACGACAACCTTCTAGTTCCCTTTGAATGGGAGAACCTTCTAGCTCCCTCTAAATGGGAGAACTTTCTTTTTGAGACATTTTATGAGGTTTTTCTTAAACTTAAAGATAAAAATCTTTTTGGTGAGATAAAGACTCATTTTTTATTTTTTCATAAAGTAAATAGAAAATCTTTTTGGTGAGTTAAACTTAACTCAGTTCCTCCCTCTAAATTTAATCAAAACAAATCATGGCAAGCGATTCTGTGGGATACAGAAATCGGGCACAGTGGAAGGCTTTACTGAAAAGGTATGTAAAGTTGTAATCTAAGGGACCTGTTCAATATTGACAAGTTTACGGTCATACCAGTCATGAATGAAATGCATCCGGATGTCAATATGTTTTGTCTTTGAGTGTTGACCGGGTTTTTAACAATACAAACCACTGCATTGTTATCACACTTGATAGTGGTGTTAAAGAAATTCAAACCGTAATCTAGTAGCTGATGCTGGATCCATATCACTTGTGAACAGTAGGTTGAGGCAGTAATATAATCTGCTTCAGCGGTGGAGGTGGATACTGTGACCTGCTACTTGCGTTGTCAAGAGATTAGGTGATTACCTAAGAATTGACATCCTCCTGTAGTCGACTTTCTGTCTAAGTTGCAGCCCCATAATCACTGTCGGTATAAGAATGCAGTACCAAAGGAGAATCTTTTGGATACCAAAATCCCAAACGTGGCTTTCCCTTGAGATATTGAAAAATACCCTTGACAGCGGTTTAGTGGGACTCCTTCGGATCAGATTGATATCTGGCACACAAGGAACATGATGTCCGTCCTGCTTGTAGTGAGATACATCAGGGAGCCAATCATGGACCTGTAAAGGTGTTGATCAATTGAATTTTCCGATGAATATGAAGCTTACATTGGTCTTGCAACAATCGGAGTGGCAAAAGGTGTAGCATCCTTAAACCCAAATTTTTGAACAATTTCATGGACGCGTTTCTCTTGATGAATTAAAATCCCATCTATATTCTGTTCAACTTGTAGGCCAAAAAAGAATGTTATCTCTCCCAAAGAACTCATTCCAAACCGATTCTACAAGACATTGGAGAACTCTCTACACAGATCATCATTCGTTGACTAAAAATAATGTCATTAACATACACTTGGACCATGATCAGATCGTTTCCAACCTTCTTAACAAAGAGTGTTCGATAAATAACACCTCTCCTATGCCTATTTTCCATAGATGTTCATCTAAAGTAGCATACCAAGCACGGGGTGCTTGATGAAGACCATAGAGAGCTTTGTCAAGATGTTAGACATAGTTCGGACGATTAGGATCCTCAAAACCTCAATCTAGTGGTTGCTTGACATATATTTCTTCCTTCACGGTTCCATACAAGAAGGTCCGTCTTCACATCCATTTGATAAACTTTGAAGTTCATGTTTGATGCATAGACTAAGAAAATACGAATAGCCTCAAGCCTGGCAACAGGGGCATAGACTTCATCATAATCAAGACCTTCATGATGAGAATATCCTTGTACCACCAACCTTGCTTTATTTCTTACAATCACCCTTGCCATCCTTCTTGTTTCTAAACACCCACTTTGTACCAATCGATATCTTGTTCCCCGACTTCTTTACAAGCCTCCACACATTGAGCTTTCTGAACTGTAGCAATTCTTCCTGCATAGCTTTAACCCAAGAGTTTCTTGAGAGCAATATGATAATCTTTAGGGTTAACCTAAGAAATAAAACAAACAAAAAGACATTTGTTAATAGTTCCTGACTTGCTCCTTGTCTGGATGCCGGCAGATAGGGAACCAATGATGCTTTCATTTGGATGTGTCTTGTGAATTGCCAACCGGGGAATCGATCTACTTGCAACTCAATGATTAGATTCTCTACGGGATGAAAGACCCTAGGGGAGTTGGCTAGAACGTCAGTGGCAAGTTGAATGTTTTCAAGTTGATCAACCATGAATGGAACAACTGTTGGAATTGAAGTAGAATCAGCAGTATTTGATACATCAGAGGGAACTTCATTTGCAATAGCCTCTCTAGCAGTGGAAAGTGCCTCATTATCAGTATGTGGAGGTTTAGGTACAGATTCAAAAACACTTGGCTCCTGCTGAGGATCAATTACAGGTTCTGTGGGAGTGGAATCAATGTTTTTTCAATGTTGTCAGCAGATATATCAGAGGAATCTCATTCAGAATCTTCTTCATTTAGAGCTACATTGGTTGTATCTGCTGCTTGAGGAGCTGGATTAACCATAGTCGGTTGAGGAGCTATGGGTAATACATTTCTTACTTGGGGACTACTAGATACATTAACATTATCCAAACTGTGTATAAGAGCCTGAATTAACACATACTGAGGTATTGTAGATTAGGCTAGAGCAACTGGAACTGGAGGGGTATACGTAATATGAAACTGGTTGAACTAGTAATCATAATCAAACATCCAGTTTGGACTTGTGCGAGCATATGTTGGGTTAAGCTCTTGCCTGTCAACATTTAACGATTCCACCATCACTCTTGCTTTCTTGTTATGAACTTGATAAGCAGTTTTGTTAGAAGAATATCCAACAAAATAACACTCATTTTCCTTTTCATCGATGCGGGGGAGCGGGTAACGGTTCTTGACGGTGAGTTTGTTGAGTTCACCATAATCAGTACACATGCGGAACGAACCATCTTTCTTCTTCACAAATAAAACAGGTGCGCCCCAAGGAGAAGAACTTGGGCAAATAAAACCCTTGTCCGAGAGTTCTTGTAGTTGATTCGAGAGTTCTTGCATTTTAGAAGGTGCAATATGATAAGGTGCTTTAGCAACGAGGCTCCAGGTACAAGGTTAATACGAAATTCGACTTAAACGAATAAGAGGGAGTCCGGCAACGTCATCAGGAAATACGTTTTTGAAAATCACGCACAATCAGAATATCTTGAATCTTCTTCTTGTCCTTATCCTTTTCCACCACAAGTGCTAAGAAAGCATCGTACTTCTTACGTAGGTAACGTTGAGCTTGAAAACACGACATGAGGTTAAGCTTAGAAGTTGGCGCACTACCAAAAACTTTAAGAATACGACCATCTTTGAGAGGTATACGAAGAAATTTTTCGAAACATACAACCTCGATATGATTTAGAGTGAGCCAATCCATTCCAACAATAACATCAAAACTACTCATTTGTATGGGGATAAGATCGATATGGAACTTGACCATATTAAGAGTTAGGACACAACCTCAAATAACTGAATCAATAATAATAGAGTTCCCATTTACTACTTCTATGGTAAAAGGCTTAGATAACCTATCCCGAGGCTTATCAATAATATACGCAAAATCCAAAGAAATAAAACTCTTATCGGCACTAGTATCAAACAATACCGAAGCAGAATGATCTTTAATAGAGAACATACCATTTACCACATCGCTGGAATTTTGAGCTTGTTTCACATTCATTGATATGAGCTAAATTAGACATACTTTTATATTAATATTTCTACACTTTGAATCAGTTTTGAGTTGGTTTTGTTTAATATTACTCATAGTTTATATATGGATTTTAAAAGATTCTAAGAGACAATGAACTAAAATTGGATATTTTTACAATCCTTGAGACCGACGAGTGATACTCGCACGAATTTTACTAAGCATTTGTTTTAACTTAAGCTACATAAATTAGAATTAAAATGTTCGTATATTTAATATATAAGATGGTAAAAGAAAAGAAAGATTTGGTCTACACCTTTATATTTGAATTTAATATGGGAATTAGAAGTTACAAACTTTTTGTTTGGTTTGTGCAGTGTTTGTCGCCAAAACTCAAAAAGACATTTAGTTATGTGGGCTGGTAAGAAAGAAAGAAACTTCAATCAAGAATTGCTGGACCGGGCCCCTATGCATAATTCTCATGGGATTGACTTGGGTTGTAAGAAATTAAATAATATATAAAGGGTGGAGCCGTGAGGTTATAGGAACCAGTCAACGAAAAAAGGAAAAAAAAGGTTTTTGACAATTTAGGCATCTCAATTTATATACTCATCTAAGGCAGATTGGCAGAGCTTGCTACGAACAAGAAAGAGAGAGACTAAACAATTGGTTCAACCAAATACCTTCCGGGTTCCACACCTACTCATCCAAGAATCCTTATTAGTCGGTTTGAATTTATTATTTTCATCATGAATTAATTGTTTAAACCTATTTATTTTCTTTTGTTCTTGAGTATGATTGTTGGCTAAACCCATAGACTGCCTAGGCTTATGATGAACCTACTTTGATGTTTTGATTTGACTTGGGATTATTTATTGTTATGGTTTTTATGGTTTAGTAAAATATTTACTTATATTAAATTGATGCGTATGAATGCCTAGGATTGTTTGATGAGTTTTATTCCATAGCTTTTCTTGATTATTGTTTGTCATATGATAGGTTGCTATTAGATCAATTACTTTGTGTTTTTTATTATTTTATGATTGATGTCATGATAAGATAATAGGAATAATATTGTCAAATAAACCTAAGTGTGCTACTAACCTAAAATCTGTAAAGTGCTAGGTTATTGATAGATCTTTATTATTTAATCTTGCTAGATTTAGTTCTTCGTAAGGAGTCCGTCTAGGGTTGATTATTTATTATTGTTTATCAAATCAATTAAATATAGTAAATTGCCTTTGATTTCCGCGCTGTAAGGTAGGATTTCGTATAAAGGAACTAAATTATAAATAATTAGGTGACCGTAAGGGAACTTGATTTTCAATACTGCTGTATGTTAAAACTTGTTAGAAATCCATAGGTGTCACTTGGTGTACGTTAAAACTTGTTAGAAATCCATAGGTGTCACTTGAGAAGGGTCAGGGGTCCTATTCGGGTTTTCTATTAAGTGTCTATTTTACGATCCTAGTCCATAACTAAATATTTTCCCGGGTTAATTCATTATTGAAATTTAGGGGATTCTAGCCTAGGTAGTTTTCTCATCATCATCATCTTATTTTCATAACAAACTTTGCTTTCGTTTAAATTACTCGTTTTTTTAATTAGTTTTTAATTATAGTATTAAATGAGTATTTTAAATAAAAACCCCCAAACAAATATAATTAATAAGTCGTGTTTTTTAGTCGAGTCTAATTAGCTAATAAACGTAATTTAGAGAGTCTCGTGGGTTCGATATCCAGACTTTCTTAGTTTTACTAGAGTCGATCGGTTCACTTGCCGGTTAGTAGTTTAGTCGAGTTGTAGAGAGTCTAGAGTATTACTTAGTGTTTATTTTTAGTTAATTTAGTTAATAATTATTAAACTACTTTTAGCACATCATTCATCATAAAAGCACGACCATTAGAACCTTAAGGTGCTTAAGCAGTTTGGTTAGTTGGAGGAGCATTGATAGCAGGGGCTTGCACAGTTGCATGAGGAGGAGCCATGAACTGAGGGACTTGAGGAGCATAGGTGTGAGGTGCCAAACTTTATGGGATCGGAGATTGGTAGGTTTGAACTTGGTAAGCTTGGCTAGTGTAGTAAGGCGCGAGCATGACTTGGGCTTGGTGAGCATGGGTGGCATAGTAAGGTGCAGGCATAACTTGGGTTTGATGGGCATGGAATAGACGAGGGCACATGTTGCGGAGATGACTAGGATCTCTACAATTGTAGCAAGCATGGGTTTTAAGGACACCGGGTTGAGCATATGGGGTAGTAGCAGGTCTGGGAGCAGGCTGAGCAGACTGTTATGGGACGGCTTGTGTACCCAGTGGTGCACGACAAGTGTTAACAAGGTGACCGTAACGATTGCAATAAGTGCAAAGTTGGAAAGGAGATTGAGCCGGATGGTGGGGGTTACATATGGAGCATGATGGGTGAGGCCCGGTATAGGGTCTTTTATTCGAAGCATTTTGGTTTTGGGGTTGATGGTTGGCTTGGTTAACAACATAGTTTTGGTGATTGAATTTACGTTTGTGGTTGTTGTTGGTGGTGGTGGTGGTGGTGGTGTTCTTGTGGTAGCAGTGAGAGTTGTTGATTTGTGCGGGTTTGGGTCCAACTTTGGCATCAATTGAGGACTCGGCTTTGGTTTTGCCGGTAACAAGTTTGGAATCCTTTTGAGATAAGGTTCCATCTCGAACATGGTCATCTGACAACGAGGCAGCCAGGGCAATAGCTTCCTCGATGGAAAGAGGATCTCGTCTGACCACGGCATCATGAATAATCATGGGCAGTCCCCGAATATACTTATGGATACCGCGAGATATAGGGGTCACAAGATGAGGTACTAGCAGGCTAAGTTCCTTAAAAAGATCGGAGTATGTAGAGTTATCACCACCAATCTTCTTGAGTTGCCAAAACTCCGTCTCAAGCCTTTGCAGTTCATGTTCAGGGCAAAACTCTTTCTTCATTGCCTCTATAAGTTCCTCCCAAGGCATGATCATAGCAATCTCAATCCCTTGGAGAGCCTTGAAAGTGTTCCCTAGTGAGAGCTCGCTCTTCGAAGACACTCAATGTGAACTTAGTCCGTTTCTTGTCCAGACATTCACAGTGGATAAAGATGTTCTCCATCTCTCGAACCACCAGAAAAGTTTAGTAGCATTTTCCTCTTCAAGATACGGTGGTGGCTTAGCACTAGTAATGTTCTTTTAGTGAAAGTTGCTCGGGGCAACTGAACATTCATAGGCATAGTAGCAGCAAGTTCTTTGGTGATCCTAGCAGCCAGACGGCGATCATGAGTAGCCAACGGACGACGTTGATTACGACGATGACTTCTTAGAGAAGACATTCTGCGGGGACCAAAGGTGAAATTTTTATGAGATGATGAGTAGTTGTGTAAATGAGTCAATGTAAGATAATAAGGAAATGTGATGAAATTGTGTTAGTGACTTGTCATGACTTGAGGAGGAGTCGTGATTTAAAATAATGTGACTCATTTTAGAGATAGTTAAATAAATAACCATTGTTTAGTTCAAAGTAAAATCCAAAAATAAAATGTTATTGGGTTGGGCTTTCCTTGGTAGCTTGAAAACCCAAATTAAATAACGAAGTATAATCGATGAGTCGGCCTCCCATGAGCTATCCATGGCAATTTGATGGCCAAACTAAATAACGCAATATAAATTTTTGTGAATTGGGCCTCCCATAAGCGTTTCATGGCAATTTAAATGGCCCAATTAAATAACGCAACTTAAATATTATGAATTGGGCCTCCCATAAGCGTTCAATGGCATTTTAATGGCCCAATTAAAATAAGGAATTACAACACAATTGAGTCGGTCGACCCATGAGCGTTACATGACATTTTTACTGACCAACTAAATATCGAATTAACGAATCCAAATATGAGTAGTTGGAGTATCTCGTGAATCACCACGGGTGATACTTCTAACCAAATATCAAATCAAAACAGGGGAGTGTCCATGGATTGTCATGGATTTTTCACCAAACTAAGCATTTTAAAATAATTAAAAATAAAATATTGGAAATTTTCCCGAATTTAGCCATGAAACACCGTAAATTCGGTTTTATGATGAAACTGTCAAGAACAAACCAAACCAAAAATCATCAACTCAAATACAAGAAAGTGAAAGATGAAATCGTTCTAATGATGCGAAAAACACAGATCTGCTCTCGAATCTTCAAAAAGCCAATAAAAATCTGAAAATATGATCCAAAACCTCAAATCGATTGAGCAAAAGCTGTGATACAATTGTAAGCCACGTGATCTACGATTTTAAACAATACAATTGGAGTGATGCCGAAGACAGTAATACAATGACACCACTCAGATATTGGATCAGAATAAAATACAATTTCCCAAAAGTTTAGGGTCTAGGAGACTAGGATGACATGACTAGCCAATTTATATACTAGTTCATCGGCCCTAAAGATTTCATTACAAAAGACCCAATAAGCCGGCTAGTAGGCACAAGTTGGTACAGTATACATAAACATCAGTTATACAATGATAAACCTATTTCATAAGCCTATATTTTAGACCTACATAAAGTTCTACAAAACCAAATCGAACACAGCCTAATAAAATGTTGATTATTCAAGTATTTATTTCATCATATGTTTTTATGTTGTTGGGCCATATGCTGGTTAGTTACGTAGAATAAAATTACGAAAAGCTAATTAAAAAATGTTCGACCAGAAATGGAAAAAAAACCATTATTCTTGTTGATGCAAGCAGATGTCATAGTAAATTGTTGAATACTTAGAATACTCATTTGATCCATCATAAAAAAGTTCCAACATTTTCTTATAAATCACAGCATTATTAGAGTTTAAAGAAAGTAGAAACGTATATAACAAAATATATTATGCCCTTCTTAAATAAGAAAAAATAATAAAATCTCAAAAAATTTAGTCATGTACGCAACACAAAAACAACATATGAATATGATGTTTACATAATCTATATGTTCGACATCAACACAACCTAACAACTTTGATCTAACGTGAGCTTATCATTTATTTTACTTTATATATATATAGAGAGAGAGGGATAGGATAATATAAAAACTCACTCCATTTAAGAAAACTTTAAAAACTCTATTATGACCTTTGATTTGATGTTAAAATGGTACTTTAATCCAATAGTTTAAATTAAACTACCCTACTTTTTCACTTTATTGATATTTAAGTATGATGAAAGGGTATAATAGGAAGTAAAGTTCACAATCCTCTCAGTCCATCTGACACAATTCTCTTGTTTGTTTTATTCTTTTTTTGTTTAAGATTATAATTTAAAATTTTACTTTTATAAAAAGGTACCAAACTTATTTGTGTAGATAATGTTTAACTTTTAATTTGTTCTATCTTTTATATTACTCATTGCATATATTAGAACGGCAAAGATAGATTGTAAGCGTATCTCATATGGATTTTATTTCACATTTTCATTTTAAAACCAAATTGATTTGGTAAAATTGATTTTTTTTTCACTCAAAACATTTACGTAAAAAGTAACAATATTAATAAAAAAAGTAATATAAAAAAACTAAGATGTACTTAATGACATAAAAAAGTAACAACAAAATTTACATATTTTAATAAAATTTACATATTTTCAAGTTTAAAAATTAAAATAATTTACATATTTTAATAGATTCATATAAAAAGTAACACGTAATAAAAAAGTAACATGATAAACTAAAATGTATTTAGTGACATAAAAGACTAACAATAATAAAAAAAATAACATAAAAATTAGTGACATAAAAAAAAGTAACATAAAAAGTAAAAGCTAAGATGCGTTTAGTGACATAATAAAAAACCAAGAATATAATAAAAAAAAGTTACGTAAAAAAATTAAGATGTATTTAATAACATAGAAAAGTAACAATATAATTTGATGTGACTAAAAGTGGTATATAAAAATATTGCAATTAATAACCTAGCACAACAAGTAATAAAAACCTATAATACCCTAAACCAAACCACTAGCAACAGGCAAGTGAACAAATCAGGTGTATAATAGCTATGGGAAGTCCGGAAATATCAAACCCTAGAGGCATTATTTAAATTAACGAAACTAAATTCTAAATGCTAAATAAATTAATAATTAAGAAAAAGAATATTTTTAGATTTATTTATTTATTTTATTTTTAAACTAATTATTATTTAGACTAATTAATTAAGCTAAAATGAACTAATAAATTAAACTTAAAATTCTAAGACTTAGATGAAAACCACTAATGAGAAAGGCGTTACCTAGGCTTGAAATCCTATTTGTGAATCTTGGATACTTATCGGCTATGGAAACTGTGATGGAACCGGGATCTAAATATACGACGCCCTAGACATCCTAGTGGATTCCTGATCATTCTCTGGGTGTCACCTAAAAGGATTACCTAAAAGGGGCGATGACTCAAACCGGTTGGTTGGATTACCTCTCAGTCTCTGCAACAATATTAAAGTACTCTAATGACTAGATCACCTCTCAGTCTCACTAATCACAATACATCCAGGAGTGTAAGGGACGTAAGGAGTAACCTAAAGATGCTCAAAAAAACTTAGGATAGCAAAAATTAAAAGACAATAAGGGGAAAACCCACTCTCGTGTAATCTATACCCAAATCGCCTAATGAATAAGACAACCCCAACTATCTATTACCTCTCAGTCTCAAGATAGGTAGAACACTTAAAATCTCTAAACCCTCAAACAATAGTTCCTATGGATTATGTCGACTATAGACCATAAACTAGTTACGAACACACAATAGGTAACCTAATATGCGTCTACACAATGAAAGACTTTCACAAAGACACATATGGAACAATTGAATAAAGGTAAATTAATAATAAGTATGCATATTCATCTTAAAAACATAAAAAAATCTATTACAGTAATATTAGTCCAACACCAATAACCCAATACCGACAAACAAACTAAAAGTCAACAAATATTCATTCAAAGCCTAGGCAACTAATAGGGTTTTAGCCAATAATCATGCCCAAGAAAATAAAATATATAAGTTCAACAATCAAGTTCATAATAAAAATAATAAAGTTAAACCAAGAGAACCGTGTTTAGATGAGTAGATGTGAACCCAAACACCTTCAAAAGCGTTTGACTTGCGGCTGTATTATGTCTTGTTATCTCACCTCTCTCCAATAAAAAAAATTACACCACGGATGCCTTTAGTGAGTTCACCAATCAATCACCAGTATGGCTGCTTCTCCTATTTCTTTCTTGTCTCCACTGATCAACAGCCGAAGATTGTGGCTGTTATTGCTCCTCCGAAATCGAAAGAAGAAAAAAAAAATATTAAGTGGCGGCGCCTCTTTCCTGTTCACCCTGTCACCCTACTAGAAGATATATATATATATATATATATATATATATATATATATATATATATATAATGTTTGTGTTGTAGGGTTTTTTTTTCTCCTTGGCTCCACCAACCCATTAATCATATTAATGCATTAATCTTTTGTTGCAAGAAAGCCTCTAGTGGGCCTCGTGACTCATGCATCCGCATTAACAAGCTCGTGCTCTTTCTGATCCAACTGACGGGCTACATAAATAATAACATAATTTTAATGAATAACAATTAAGTGATCATTGAACTTCAAAATCCACAAAACATTATTATTATTATTATTATTATTATTATTATTATTATTATTATTATTAAACGTCACATAACATTATGTGATTTTTTTCTTTTTCTTTTTATGTACTTTATATAATTATAATAATAATTAGTATTATATATCAAATGCTCGACTCGTCATTCGTTGGTCTCAAGTTTAGCAAAAGTGTTCAATTTTAGCGCATTGTCTTTTGAAACCATTAAACTCACCCATGAACAAAATAATAATAATATTCAATAAAAACTTGGCTCAAAAGTATCTAAAAAGTAGAGAATATTTATAAAATGATATGTATATTTTAGAGAACATCAAATATCCCCACACTTAAATATTTTTCGTCCCTGAAAAAGCTATTTGCAATGGAATCATAATCGGAAAACTGATTTTAAAAACATTTAGGTTACTTTAATTAATAATAGATAAATGCAAAAACCGAGATTGCCGATATTGTTGTCCACTTAAACCCAGCCACCAACCTATCAAGTCCCCCATCATATTCAGTGATTAAGTTCAAGTGATATCAATAAACCTATGGGTCTCACACCTAAAAAGTTACAGATCCACTTACCCCCAACTCAAGCATAATTAAGACAATATAAAAATCGGGTTGAAACAGACTGGTTCAACCTATCACCATAAGCTAAACACCCTTTAATTGTAAGAAGAAAATGCACTTAGATGGAATTTAGATGGATGAAAGGTCAAATGAGGTCGTACGAGCAATTCCTAATCCTAAAACTATATTAGCGGATTTCAGCCCAACATTGTTTCACCCGAGCTGCACCCCAGTATATGACGGTCTCAGGCCTCCACTCTTAGTATTTCCTAAAAATATTTATTAACTAAGAACTTTCGAGCCCCAATAGTGTATCCTCAGAGTCACCATCCCCTTGGTAACACGTAAGCTCTCAGCCCCGTCTAGTATGTGCCTTTTGGCCTCTTTTTCTAATACTTTTTTTTTTGAATGCTTCTTTGGCATTTGCATAACTTCCTCATTCACTTTACTTTCAATATTTGCACATATTTGACATTCGTGCAACAAAATTTTGTGCTCTTAGTCATCTTTTACCTAAATATATAACTATTTTCTAAGCTCGTATAAATGATGGACATGGTCGAGCGCCACCACTCGTTATTTACTTTCATAAAACATAATGGCGCGCTAAATTAAGTGCATGTAATTCTCACCACCTTGAGGTTTTAAGATTAAGGTAATACCCGCTATGCCTTATCGAATTTTTAGCTTCACTATCCCCCTCAAGATGAGACCCACATGGTTTATGATTATTAGGTATATAAATAATAATCAGGGGAAACCTTTCAAGGCTAGTTGGGCCTACCGACACATCCCAAATTAAGTACGCTTTCTATATTTTTTTTATCTCATATATATTAGTAGTTTTAAAAACCAATCCCCAATTTTTCTATCATTTTCTATTTTATTGCAAAATATTTAATTCAAGGGACACACTTTTTTATTCTTTTTTGTTTTTTTTTTGTTTTTTTTATTATTTTTTTTATAAATATATACTTTTTACTTTTTTTTTAATTTTTATTATATTTATTATTTTTTTAAATTTTTTTGATTTTGATTTTTATTTTTTTTAAACTACCTAAAAAAACGCCAGTTTCCCATCCTCACACTTAAATTTCACATTGTCCTCAATGTGAGACAGGAAAAAGACAAAAATAATGCAGAAATAAAATAAAATAAAACAAAGCATAAAGAAAAATGGAACAGACTCCCCTGGTAATAAGGCAGTGATCTTCATAAGTCAAGTTCCGATAAATCGACCGTATAGCATTTCATTCGCGGCCGCGGCTTTTGGGTCCCCTCTACAATCAAATAAACTCAGAACGCTCCCGTTCGAATGGAGATTGAGTACGAACGTTAGCATCCAAACCAGCAAAACAAAGCTCAAAGCACCCAAAGCAGACATCAAACAGACTCTAAAACATAAAAAACGACTCAAAATACAAAAGTAAAAGAAAACAAATAAAAACATATACAAACTCTACACTCGGGTATTCACCCGAGGTCCTATCCCTATCAATCAATCAACCTAAGGATGTCGAGGCGAAACACGTCCTCCTCAACCGAATCAACCGGCCCACCAATACAATGCTTCAACCTATGGCCGTTCACCTTCCACGAGCTCCCATCAACATCTCGAACTTCAACAGCACCATGCGGGAACACCTCCTTGACCGTATACGGTCCTCCCCATCTCGATCTAAGTTTACCTGGAAATGACTTCATACGGGAATTATAAAATAACACTCGATCCCCACACTTAAACTCTTTCACCTTCTTTAACTTCCGATCGTGCAACGCCTTCGTACGCTCCTTATAACTCCACGATCTCGCGTACACCTCATCTCTCAAATCCTCAACCTCATGAATTTGGAGATACCGGTTTTTCGCAGCTTGGGTCAGGTCAAGATTAACGGATCTCAACGCCCAATACGCTCTATGCTCTAACTCAACCGGTAGATGACACGTTTTTCCGTAAACCATCCTAAAGGGTGTGGTCCTAATAGGCGTTTTAAAAGCTGTGCGGAAAGCCCAAAGCGCGTCATCCAACTTATCGGACCAGTCCTTTCAGTTCTTGCCGACAGTTTTCTCTAAAATACGCTTAACGCCTCGGTTTGCGTTCTCCACTTGCCGCTCGTCTGTGGGTGATAGGCGGTGGACAACCTATGGGTGACCCCATACAGTGCCAACGTCTTCTCCATCTGGGCATTGCAGAAATGCGTGCCCCTATCACTGATCAAGGCCTTGGGAGTACCAAACCGACAGAACAACCTCTTTAAGAATCCCACTACAACTCGGGCGTCATTAGTGGGTGAGGCTTGAGCCTCAACCCACTTGGAAACGTAATCAATAGCCACGAGAATATATCGGTTCCCTTGAGAAGAAGGGAACGGACCCATGAAATCAATGCCCCAAACGTCGAAAACCTCACAAACCTGAATAGGGTTTTGGGGCATCTCATTACGGGATGAGATGTTACCAGTGCGCTGACATGCGTCACATTGTCTGACAAACTCGTGTGAGTCTTTAAAAATTGATGGCCAATAGAAAACCGGAATCTGGAACTTTCCTAGCAGTGGAAGACGGACCATGGTGGCCACCAGTTAAACCCTCATGACAATGCCTAAGAATCTCACGGCCCTCTTCCCTACTCACACACCTCCTCAACACTTGATCAGTGCCTACACGAAACAAATACGGTGAATCCCATATATAGTGGCTGGCATCTGCGAAAAACTTCCTCCTCTGCTGATAACTCATGCCCTTGACCACCACTCCTTCGGGCAGATAATTCGTAATGTCGAAGAACCATGGCAGACCCTCCTCTTCAGCACTAACATACAAGACTGGCTCGCTCTCAAATCTCACTCTCACCATCATCAACGACTCATGGGGAAACCTATACCCGATGGTGTCCTCTCTAATCTCCTCTCTCTTTGGATCCTCCAAACGTGATAAGTGATCCGCAACAACATTCTCTGCTCCCTTTTTATCTTTAATCTCAATATCGAACTCAGAAAGCAAGAGAATCCATCGTATCAAACGAGGCTTGGCATCTTTTATGGCGAACAGGTATAGCAATGCCGCATGATCAGTATAAACGATGGTTTTGGACAGCACACGATAAGAACGGACTTTTTCGAACGCGAAGACCACAGCTAGAAGCTCCTTCTCAGTAATCGTGTAATTCTCCTGAGCATCATTGATGGTCTTACTCGCGTGATAGATAAGATGGAAGTGCTTGTCCTTTCGCTGACCTAGAACAACCCCGATTGCAAAATCACTGGCGTCGCACATGAGCTCGAAGGGTAAGCTCCAATCGGGTGCTACTAAGATAGGGGCATTAACCAGCTGCCCATTGAGAAACTCAAACGCCTTCAGACAATCAGCATCGAAGTCGAATGTGATGTCCTTCTCTAGAAGGCGAGTCATGGGCCGGGTAATCTTAGAAAAATCTCTGATGAACCTACCATAAAAACCCGCATGCCTGAGAAAACTACGAACGGATTTCATACTAGTCGGTGGAGGAAGTCTACTGATGATGTCGATCTTAGCTCTATCTACCTCAATACCGTCTCGTGAAATTTTGTGCCCGAGCACAATGCCTTCAGTCACCATGAAGTGGCACTTATCCCTGTTCAGCATCAACTTCGTCTCTATGCACCGCTTCATCATCCTCTCAAGATTAGAAAGACAATGATCAAAAGAGTCCCCATATACCGAAAAATCATCCATGAAAACCTCCATGGAACTCTCTATCATGTCTTGAAATATCGCTACCATGCAACGCTGGAATGTAGCCGGAGCATTACATAACCCGAAAGGCATAAGTTTGTACGCGAAGGTACCGTGTGGGCATGTAAAGGTGGTCTTTTCCTGATCCTCATGTGCGACGGGATCTGGAAATAACCTGAAAATCCGTCAAGAAAACAGTAAAATTTTCGTCCCGACAGACGCTTCAACATCTAATCAATGAACGGAAGAGGAAAATGGTCTTTCCTAGTAGTGTCGTTAAGCCTCCTATAGTCAATGCAAACCCGCCAACCTGTTACCGTCCTAGTCGGAATAAGCTCATTACGTTCGTTAGTGACAACTGTCATCCCTCCCTTCTTAGGGACGACCTGAACGGGACTCACCCATGAAGAATCGGAAATGGGATAGATCAGGCCAGCGTCAAGGAGTTTGATAACCTCCTTCTTGACCACCTCCGACATGTTAGGGTTGAGCCTCCTTTGAGATTGGATTACAGGTTTATACTCATCCTCCATGAGTATCCTGTGCGTGCAAAAGTTCGGGCTGATGCCCTAAATGTCCATAAGTTTCCACATAATAGCCTGTTTGTGTGCCTTGAGCAAATCAACCAACCTCGACTTCTCATAATCTGTCAACTGAGAAGAAATGATGACGGGCAAATCGGCCTCACCGTCCAAGAAAGCACAGTCTAAATGAGGAGGTAGCTCTTTAAGCTCAAGGGACAGTGGTGCCTCAATCGATGGCCTCTCCTTCGGTCCCTCGGTGCTATCGGCAACCGTGAACACCTCGGGGTATTCAGGAAGTGAGCTAGCAAGAATGCTCAGGTTATGCTCCGGGGGAACATCAACCTCGTCCTCCTGATTGAGCAAATCTACTCTAGAGATGTAGTCAAGACAGCGCTCAAACTGAGATATGAACGTGTCAAGAAAGTAAACGGAATCGTCCTGACTACTAGAGTTTCTCATCGATTTGACAACATCGAAGGTGACGATCTCCTCCCCTACACGAAGTGTGATTCTACCGTCGAAGACGTCAATAAGCGCTTTAGCAGTACACAGGAAGGGTCGTCCCAAAATGAGCGGGACCTGATCGTCAGCCTCCATGTCAAGAATAACAAAATCCATGGGGAAAACGAATTTATCGACTTTAATGAGTAGGTTTTCCACGATTCCCGGCGGATATTTGACCAAACGGTCAGCCAAGGATAAACTCATGCGCGTTGGGATAGGCTCTCCAAGCTCTAGCTTTTTATCAAGAGAATATGGCATCAGATTTATGCTAGCACCTACATCGGCCAATGCGTAGCTCTCAGTCGAGCTGCCAAACAAACACGGAATCGTGAAGTGTCCCGGGTCTGTTAATTTTTCCAACAGCTTGTTCTGGACTACCGCAGAGCATCCTTCATTTAAACATACCATCGAAAGCCCCTCCAGTTTCTTCTTGTTCGAAAGAAGATCTTTTAAGAATTTAGCATATTTGGGCATATGCTGGAGTGCCTCGACAAAAGGAATATTGATTTTTAACTGTTTAAACATGTCAAAGAAATGTCCATATTCCTCCACATACTTCTGCCGCAGAAGACGGGCAGGATATGGAACTCGAGTAAGATCGACTTCGGGACTCTTCTTCTCTTCAATCTTCTTCTCAGCAACTTTCTTCGCAGGAGACTCGCCATTTGACGCAGTACTTCCTGGGGCTCACCTCTCGTGTGTCCTCACAGGAGCCTCCATCTCTATCTCCTCGTCCACCGGCTCCTCATCATCTGCCGGTGGCCGCTCTCTATCGCCTCCTCTGCCACTACAGGTGGTCACTGCCTTCAGCTGTGCCTTCGGGTTAAGCTCGCTGCTTCCCTGAAACGCTCCGACCAGCTTATTAGGTAGCATATGCTTCATCATCTCATCCATCTTTCGAGACATCTCCAAAATTGACGACTGCTGGTTCTTGAATAAGGTGTTGTGCTCAGCCAGTCTATTCTGGATGTTATTATCTCTATCAATAAGGTGGGAAAGCATGGTAGATTGCTTAGATAGAAACTCCTTAAGATCCGGGTCCATACCACTGCTCTTCCCCGCACTCGAACTCCCTGCCACCTCTGTATCTCTAACCTGACTTTGCTCCTGCCTCGGCTGAAAGCCCTGAGCATTACCTCCCGACCTCCAACCATAGTTTGAGCTATTCCTCCATCCTGGATTCCCATAGGCATTCGGTCCTCTATTCTGATTTCCCAAATAGTCCACCTGCTCCTGCTGATCAATCGGACAATCAACTGTTTCGTGCCCTCCTCGGCAGATGTCGCACCTATTAACAACCTTCTTCAAGTCCTTAATTTGCCTCTGAATTGCCTCTAAGGCAGCCGTGATGCTAGTATCATTCGAGACTTGATGGATGCCTAGAGCGGAAGAAGTGGTGGTTTTAAAAGTACCTCGGGCGGACGATCCCTGCTGCTCGGCTCGGGCGAAGCTCTCAAACATCGACTCGCACTCATCTATATCCAGCTTCTCTAACATGTCCCCTCCAGCTGACGTATTGAATCTCTGCTGCATCTCAAAGGTCAGCCCGTTATAGAATTTCTCGACTACGGCCCATTCGGACAGACCATGCTGGGGGCATCTACTAAGCAGATTATGGAACCTTTCCCAAGCCAAAGGGTATGACTCGTCAGGGTCCATGCGGAAGGAGTAGATCTGATCACGAAGTCGCGAGGCTTTAGATGGCGGAAAATACTTCTTTAGGAATTTATCTTGGTGTTCGTCCCAGGTAGTGAAGGACCCAGGGGGAAGGTTTTCCAACCATGATGAAGCTCGACCCTCAAGCGAAAATGGAAAAAGATGAAGGTAGATAGAAGCACGAGTGGCGTTGGTGATATGAAAAGTGTCGCAGATGCGAGTGAATTTGTTTAGATGGCCTAGCGCGTCCTCATCTTCTAGTCCGTGAAAATGGGAATAATTAGTGATAGAATTCATGACGTTGGGCGGAATATGCTAGTTACTAGCATCGGGCATCGCCGGACGTATGATAGCAGACTGTCTCCCCATAACTCCCTCATTCGCTCTCGAGTGAACCGTACGCCTAACCGGAATAGCGTCACCCATATCTAAAGTGGAATCTGAAACGTGTACCTTGCTTTCGCGTAGAGCACGTGTAATCTCCCGAAGCTCCCTACGGCGCTCACGAAAATCTCTCTCAGGTTTATTACATCCCGAAGCTCCCTACGGCGCTCACGAAGCTCCCTAAGTATGCATATTCATCTTAAAAACATCAAAAAGTTTATTACAATAATATTAGTCCAACACCAATAACCCAATACCGACAAGCAAACTAAAAGTCAACAAATATTCATTCAAAGCCTAGGCAACTAATAGGGTTTTAGCCAATAATCATGCCCAAGAAAATAAAATATATAAGTTCAACAATCATGTTCATAATAAAAATAATAAAGTTGAACCAAGAGAACCGTGTTTTGATGAGTAGATGTGAACCCGGACACCTTCAAAAACGTTTGACTTGCGGCTGTATTATGTCTTGTTATCTCACCTCTCTCCAATAAAAAAAATTACACCACGGATGCCTTTAGTGAGTTCACCAATCAATCACCAGCATGGCTACTTCTCCTATTTCTTTCTTGTCTCCACTGATCAACAACCCAAGATTGTGGCTGTTATTGCTCCACCGAAATCGAAAGAAGAAAAAAAAAATATTAAGTGGCGGCGCCTCTTTCCTGTTCACCCTGTCACGCTACTAGAAGAAATATATATATATATATATATAATGTTTGTGTTGTAGGGTTTTTTTTCTCCTTGGCTCCACCGACCCATTATCATATTAATGCATTAATCTTTTATTGCAAGAAAGCCTCTAGTGGGCCTCGTGACTCATGCATCCATATTAACAAGCTCGTGCTCTTTCTGATCCAACTGACGGGCTACATAAATAATAACAGAATTTTATTGAATAACAATTAAGTAATCATTGAACTTCAAAATCCACAAAACATTATTATTATTATTATTATTATTATTATTATTATTATTATTAAATGTCACATAACATTAAGTGATTTTTTTCTTTTTTTTTTCTTTTTATGTACTTTATATAATTATAATAATAATTAGTATTATATATCAAATGCTCGACTCGTCATTCGTCGGTCTCAAGTTTAGCAAAAGTGTTCAATTTTAGCCCATTGTCTTTTGAAACCATTAAACTCACACATGAACAAAATAATAATAATATTCAATAAAAACTTGGCTCAAAATTATCTAAAAAGTAAAGAATATTTATAAAATAATATGTATATTTTAGAGAACATTATAATTATAAGAAAGTAACAATAATAAAGAAAAAGTAACAAAAAATTGAAAATATTAATAAAAAAGTAACAATAATGAAAAAAAAACTAAAAAATTGAACAAATTAAAGAAAGTAACATAAAAACTAAAAAGAAAATTAAAGAACATCACATATGAAAATGCATGATCTACCAAATAATAAATAACTTTTATTAAAAAAACAAATAAAAAAGTGATCTAAATAAAAATCAAAAACCTAAAAAAAAAAAATTAAATACAAAGTCTCACACATATAATGATATGAACTCAAAGTTTAAACACCATAAATAAACAAAGAATCTGAAAAAATATATATATAAAAAGAAAATGAATGAGACAATAAAAGAATATGCAGACAAATATAAATGCATGAAAGAGAAAAAAGAAATGAAATGACACAAATGACCTTGAAGTAAAATCTATCATATTTGTGAAATTGAAGATGTGGCAAATTATAGACCAAGTATAGGGTTTCTAGAGTTTTTATAACTCAAAGGAGTTTTCAAATTATACATGTCCTATATATATACAGGGTTTGCATCAAATACAAATGAAATTAACGTGCTAAACGTGAGAATCAAGTAGAGTAATTATGTAATTACATCATAGAGTAATTACATAATTACTCTATGATGTAATTACATAATTACTCTACTTGTATTTATAATTACTCTACTTGATTCTCACGTTTAGCACGTTAATTTCATTTGTACGTTAAATTTCCTCTATATATATATATATATATATATATATATATATATATATATATATATATATATATATATAGGGTAAAGATCCTAAGAGAACCTTGGTAAATTAAGAATTTTGAGAACCACTTTTGACAACTAAAAAACCTCTAAAACAATATTTAAAAAATTATAAAACAAAAAAAAAACAAAAATTTTAAAAAATAAAAAAACCAAAATTCTTATATTTCAATCCGGTTTCATTAAAAAAAACCAATTTTTTTAATTCGTATTATACCTATACACATATGTATACTTTTATTTAATCTCTAGTTACGTAATGTACACATATGTACATTATCATTTATCTTAAATTATATATATGTGTATAGAAAAAAATATACGTGTACATATATGTACATATTATACATATATGTATAATTTAGCTAAACCAATATTTTTTTTCGTTTTTTTTTAATTCGTATTATATCTATACACATATGTATACCTTCATTTAATCTCTAGTTACGTAATGTACACATATGTAATCTCTAGTTACGTAATGTACAAATTTCGGTCCCTTTTGCCCATTTTGGTTGGTCGCAAATTTCGGTCCCTTATGCCCATTTGTGTATATGTTTTTTTTTCTATACACATATGTATATATACAAACCATTTACATATGTATATATACAAACCAAAATAGTTTGTATATATACATAAATGGGCAAAAGGGACCGAAATTTGCAACCAACCAAAATGGTTGCAAAATTAGCGACCAAAACAATATTAGTTGCAAATTTAGCGACCAAAACCAAATCGGTCGCAAAAATAGTACCCAAAACAAATTCGGTCGCAAAATTAGCGACCAAATATTTCCGGTAGTTAATCGGTCACAAATATACTTACCGAAGTTATTTCGGTTGCAAATATGGTTGCTAGTTTTAAAAAATAAAAAAACCATTGAAAAGAAATTAATTTTGTCGCAAATTTTCTGACTGATAATTGTTCGGTTGCAAAAACAGAGACTACAACAAGATCGGTCGCAAAAATAGCAACCGAATATTTCCGGTTGTTAATCGGTCACAGATGTACTAACCGAAGATGTGTTGGTTGCAAATAGAGGTGCACAAACCGGTTTAAAACTCAAACCGGTTTGGGTAAAACCGGTTCGTTTTGATCAACAAAAGTCAAAACCGGTTTATGATTGGATTTGGTCGGGTTGAAACCGATTTCTTACAATGTTACGATTGGTTTTGGTTTGGGTTTTGACCGGTTTCAGCCGGTTACGGTTCGGTTAACCGGTTTGGAACCGGTTTTTGTGGAGAAAATTACAAACTGGTTCCGAACCTACGGTTTCAATCTGTTCCAAACCGGTTTCTACATAATCGGTTTCAAACCGGTTCGGTTTCGGTTTAGTTTTCGGGTCGGTTCGGTTAACCGGTTTATTTGCCCACCTCTAGTTGCAAATATGGTTGGTAGTATTAAAAAATAAAAAAATCTTAAAAATATAAATTAATTTGGTCACAAAAATGGTCGCAAATTTTCCGACCGAAAGTTGTTCGGTTGCAAAATAGCGACCAAAACAAAATCCATCGCAAAATTAACTACCTAATTTCAGTTGCAAATATGGTAGCTAATTTTAAAAAATGATAAACTAATAATATAACAATTAATTTGATTGCAAAAAGTTTCCGATCGATTTTGTTCGGTCGTAGAATTAGTGACCAATCAGAAGCAGCCAGAAAATTAGATACCCGATTTTTTTGTTGTTTAATCGGTCGCAAATGGAGCGATCGAATTTGTTTCGGTTGAAAATATGGTGACCAGTTTTGAAGAGAGAAAATAAAATAATGAAACTGATTTAGTCGAAAAACGATCCAAAATTTACCGACCGAGATTGATACAAGATAAATAACGATTAATTATAAGATAAAATAAAATAAATACCAAGTCTACCACAAGAACAATCAAATATATGACTACAAAAAATGTTTCGGTTGCAAAAACTATCACAGATATAATGACTGAAATGGATTTGATAGTAATTGTCGTCGCTAGTTTAAGAAAATATTTCAAAATATTATAAAAGTTATTACACAAGATTCGTAATTTAGTAGTTTTGAATTTCATAGTTGAAATTTTTCTAAGAGATGGAGTGTTGAAATAGCCGAATGTATAATGAACTTCTAGGATCACTTAAAAATGATTATGTGCAATCAGGGGTCATTTAGCGTTAATGAAGGCAATATTACTCGATGATGGCTGATAACAGTTGGTGAATGTCACGTAGGGGAAACAAAGGACTTTATGGAAAAGAGTTAGGCTAAACGTGTCACCCTCTCTTACTTGTCATGCCTCTTCCTCTGAACTTTTAATTCTTTTAACATTTTTTTAAACATATTATTCCCTTATAATATTTTTTTGTCATTTTAGCGTCTCCCTTTAAAATATGAAATCAAAAACAATTTTTTTTCTTTTTTGTTTTTTCCTCCCTTTGTGTTTATTATTTTTTTTATCATAGTAATAATTTTTATTAGACAGAATTATAGAGATTGTCCTTTATATTTGCACAAAATTTAACTCATTGTTCTTTATCTTCAAATTGATCTGTTTTATCTTTTACGTTTAAAAATCCAGTAACATTTGTGTGACATTTGAGCCAAAACAAGGTACACCTCAGTACGTATTTACTGATTAAGCAAATAAACGCCTTTTGCGTAACAAACGAACGATTAATCGAACGGGTCGAGTTATGACCCAGATATCTCGGGGGGCCATCTATAAGTGATATACGATCTATACAAGCTAAAATATTAGAAATATGGTATTAGTTTGATAGCAAACAAGTTAAACAAAAATATGCTCGTTTAACTACCCGCTATAGATTTAAACGCGAAAGATAGTTACAAACCAAGCATTGTATCATCCGTTAAGCCGAAAAAGACTTACCAAACACTTATTTGAAAAGTTTTAAGCGATCCGTGAAAATATTTTTGATTTTTACAAACATATAGTATGTTTTTATAATTTTACACAAAACTAGCCGAAAAACACTCGTTTTCGCGCTGTTTAACGCACCCGATAAGTTTTTCGCGCCAAAAACCGAACCCGAACTAAATTTGGACCGGTCTTTTCGTATTTGGGCTTGAGAAATCAGAAACTTAGGCCAAAATGGGCCCATGAAATTCCGGCCGCAGCCGCCACCCCCACCCCCCCTTTATTTTCCTTTCACATATAAACTAGATTTTAGATATTTTCACACAATTTTCCACATTCAACTTCTGGAACTCTTCTTCTCCTGCCAAAACCAGCAAGAAACAAGGTAAAGAGGTCTTAAATAATCGATTTTCGGCTTGTTTAAACTCGTTTAATACCATAAAAACATGTCTTGATTACTAAAAATCATTCATAATCATGTAAAAATCCCAAAAATGGTCCATAAACATGTTTTGATCATTCACATGGTAAGGAACCTGTTTTGATAGTTTTTTTGGCCATAAACACGGATTAAAGGGCTGAAACGGCGTTTTTACGGTTCAAAAGTTCGTTTTTGTGCACTAGCCGAAACCCTAAGTTAAGGGCTGTTATGTTAATGAAAAATTGCTTGGTTTGTGATATAGGACTTGTATCTAGTTTGCATAGAAGCACAAGAACCTGAAAACTTGATTACAAAGTCGGAAACGAGCCAAACCCGCTAAGGTAATGCCGAAACACTCGCTTACGGGCTATTTAGGTTAAGGTTGTTATGTGCATATTATTAGGCCTTGAAATTTTTCAGGGACATCAGGGACTATGTCAATGAGTCCCTGTTTAAATTTGGTAATTTTTCGACCATCCGAGAATATTTGGCGAATTTATTACCGAATTGGGATGTTTATTTGGGAAAAATAGCTAAAATACTTCAAAAATTATGAAATTTTTCTGGGAACTCATATTTAATGTATTTTGATCACATATGAATTTTGGGATCATTTGGAGAAATCTGAAAGTGTTTTGTGTATATGCGTTCATTTGAATTTTTATAACCGAATTTGGGCCGAAAAGAATATCGCACGAGCGTTTTACATTCTGGAATTGATACAGGTTGATTTGGGACATGAATTGAGCATTCAGGAAATTTTGTGGAATTTTTGGAAATTGTTTGGGGTAAACGGACGATTTTCAGGCGAAATATAGCTGATAAAATGAATTTTTATAAATTAATAAATCAGTAAATAAATTCCAGAAATATTTTTATAAAAATCTACATATTTTAATTGATAAGTGGTTAAATTTTCATAATTTAATGATTAACGGTTAATTAATTATGCTAATTTGAATATTAAACAAATTCAGTTTTTATAAAAACCGGCAAGTTTGCGACTAGCGAATCTGTGGGAATATCAAAACACCAAAAGTGATCAAAAATCATATTTTTGGACTAATTAAGTAAAAACGAACTTTTCTATGAAAAACCTGGACAATCCGGATGGATTGTGCACATTTCTTCTTAAATCAAACTGAATAAACGGAAACGGGCCCCGTGGCTAATCCGGGACCCCAGTATGTGATCTTTCTTTATAACTTAATTATTTTATTAACCAATACATTTACCCAAGCTTATTTTCCCATAACCGTTTTCTGAACGCGTAAACGAACAACTTGGCCCAGCTGGGAAAACGGGAATCTGAGCCAAGTTCAGTTTTAAATATTAGACATTGAACAACATCACAACTTAAGCCTATTGCCACTTTCTGGGCATTCCAGCTACACTCAGATTAGTTATACAACCCAGTTTAGTGTTGAGATTATAATAATATTAAAATATTAATATTATTATAATATTGATTATAGGAACTACTGATAGCGGACCGAACAAACCACGAGCTGATACAGTACTGATTATCTACTAAACGGTGAGTTTCATGACCCCACTTTTAAACTGTTTACGAATTTTTGGGGTGAAAAGCATGTTTGATTACATATACATACCTGAAACATGTATTGATGTGAATTATCTAAGTGCTAGTACACGAAAGTCCCCACGATCATAGTGATTAACTTCGAGCCGGTGGCTTGTGAATAGTACTATTGGTTTGACAAACCCAAACGGAATCGGCCTGGTTGCCATGTCACATAGCGCCGTTTGCACATGACCATATTTATACAAACAGGCTATGTTGTGTTAGACATAGCTACAGGGGCATGTTGTGGGCGGAAAAGGGCCACAGTGGTTGATTGAGCGTGGGAAATGGATGCACGCAGCACATACAGTTAATGCTTCACTGTAGCTTAGCATAATTACATCATTTACATACATACATACTTATTTCATGATTACAAGTGTTGACTTGTGAATACTCATTACTGTTTTCTTGAAACTCGTGAAACTCACCAACTCTAGTAGTTGACCCGTTTTAAGCTGCTTTTCAGGTGTACCTAAATCGGAGTAATTTGGTGATCTGTTACTTGCCCAAGGTGTGTGGTTGATGCTATGTGAATAGAAGCAAAGGCGTTAGTAGTAAGAATGTATAGTTAACGAAATAGTCTTGTTTATATCACCTAGACTGTAAAACAATGATAGAACAATGAGTTGTAATATATTGTAAAGTAGTTTGTAATGTTTCTTTATAAACAATGTGTTGATACCAGAGGTGTCTGTTACATTCCCGTTTTACGCTTCCGCATTGTGCTAGTCGGGGTGTGACAATTTGTCCTTTGACCTTAACCGATCTAGTTTTTTTTCCATAAAGTCATAGTTCATTTTACCTGTTAAATTAAAAACATAATATACATATCCTGTGTCGACACTCAACTCTGGCTTCCCTTAACAGAATTATTGATGGATTTCGATGTTACGGGAGGTTGTTACCAAATTGACCATAGCAAACCCCTGATTTAGGGGCCCTGATTTAGGGGTGAGTTTCATGACCCCACTTTTAAACTGTTTTACGAATTTTTGGGGTGAAAAGCATGTTTGATTACATATACATACCTGAAACATGTATTGATGTGAATTATCTAAGTGCTAGTACACGAAAGTCCCCACGATCATAGTGATTAACTTCGAGCCGGTGGCTTGTGAATAGTACTATTGGTTTGACAAACCCAAACGGAATCGGCCTGGTTGCCATGTCACATAGCGCCGTTTGCACATGACCATATTTATACAAACAGGCTATGTAGTGTTAGACATAGCTACCGGGGCATGTTGTGGGCGGTAAAGGGCCACAGTGGTTGATTGAGCGTGGGAAACGGATGCACGCAGCACATGCAGTTAATGCTTCACTGTAGCTTAGCATAATTACATCATTTACATACATACATACTTATATCATGATTACAAGTGTTGACTTGTGAATACTCATTACTGTTTTCTTGAAACTCGTGAAACTCACCAACTCTAGTAGTTGACCCGTTTTAAGCTGCTTTTCAGGTGTACCTAAATCGGAGTAATTTGGTGATCTGTTACTTGCCCAAGGTGTGTGGTTGATGCTATGTGAATAGAAGCAAAGGCGTTAGTAGTAAGAATGTATAGTTAACGAACTAGTCTTGTTTATATCACCTAGACTGTAAAACAATGATAGAACAATGAGTTGTAATATATTGTAAAGTAGTTTGTAATGTTTCTTTATAAACAATGTGTTGATACCAGAGGTGTCTGTTACATTCCCGTTTTACGCTTCCGCATTGTGCTAGTCGGGGTGTGACAATTTGTCCTTTGACCTTAACCGATCTAGTTTTTTTTCCATAAAGTCATAGTTCATTTTACCTATTAAATTAAAAACATAATATACATATCCTGTGTCGACACTCAACTCTGGCTTCCCTTAACAGAATTATTGATGGATTTTGATGTTACGGGAGGTTGTTACCAAATTGACCATAGCAAACCCCTGATTTAGGGGCCCTGATTTAGGGGTGGCGGTTGTTGCAATAGTGGTAGGTGGTATTAGAAAAAGTAAAAAAATCCCTTAGGAAATTCATTTAATTTCATTAAACATTATCTTTTTAATTTTTTTAACTATTATTATTAAAATAAATTCATTTTACTTAACTTTAAACAAAAAATCTACCTATTTTAATAAAGTAAAATAAATGTGGACACTTGTCATGTTTTAGTTAATTCTCACAATTTTTTCCCCTGCAAAACTAATATACCCTAATATATGTAATAAATCAATAATTATTCACTTTCCTTTTACACTATATTTATATAATATCTATATATTTCTATAAACATAAATATTTACATATTGTTTTACTATATATTTCAAAATACTTAGGTGAATTCCAAAAATCAACAACAAATCATGTTTACCAAATGAAAATTGTTTCAGGTTTTTTATGGAAGTTAAATTTGATTTTATGGGTCAAAAGTTGGTAAATAGATTGTTTGCTACAAGTTAACTACATTTAGGTCAAAATTTGTTACGGATCAAAAATGAAAATTTTGAGTATTTTTAAAAGTTTAAGAATGTAAAATAGATTTATCTTCAAATTTGCTATGGGTTCAAAGTGTTGACTTTAAAATGTCAAAAGTATGAAAGTTAGAATTTTAAACATGATTCGGGTTTCAAGTTTATTTTAAGAGCATTTTTTGAAAAAATCAAAAAGTTTAGGATTTGACAAATTGACTATTTTTTCCCCAACTATTAAATTTTAAGAAAAGATTGCGAATATTTTCGACATGCCACCCCCATGCCTATCAATGCTTCTAACTTTTATCAAATTTGAAATATTTATGTCAATATTAATATTTCTTTCAATGGTGATCAGAACGTTGTATGGGAAGCATGTAATGCAAAACTATGCTCAAATGAAACAAAATATTCACAAAATTAAATCGGTTAACATGTTATTTTTTATGTTGTTATTATGACAAAGTCGAGAAGCCCTTTGAAACTTATCAAAATCTTTTTTATGGTGTAGCTCAGAAAAACATAGTTCTTGAAGAACATCCACTGATACAATTTAATGTCTTACTTTCCTTTGATGGGTAGTAAATTGATAAATATATCAATAAAGGCAACGCCTCTTTTGTATTAGGCTGAGTGATTAGAACTACTATCGTATAAGAAGTCTTATTTTTGAAATTGGTTCTAACCAAAATTCTTTCAATTACACATATATGACACCGAGAATGAATTTTTCAATAGAAAGAAACATTCTCGGGTACGATTTTGCACGGGCATTCTTTTATTAAGTTTATTTAAAAAAATCATTTTGTGATATAAATAAAATCAATTTATGTACACATTGTATAGATGCAAGCATAGATGTAATACATTTTTTTATATACGCTATGTAATTATTTGTTTTACTTATACTTTTATAATTTGAATTATCCCGTGTGTGACACGAGCTCTAAAACTAGTATATATATATATGAGGAAAGTGAATATGAGACTGTTAAGCATCTAACCTTAGATGCGAAACTCCCAAAACTACGTAGTTTTGAGTCAAAACCTTTAAAAGTTATTTCATTTATTATATTCTTTTTTCTCTCATTTAATTTCTTGTCCCAAATTTGTCACCCATTACCTATTGATTCTTCTTGTACTACTAATAAGAAATCAATCTTACGGGATAGTAATTGTTCTTGAATCTAAGCTTCTTACGATGTATTGCAAATTTGCAATCCTCAAGTCTTGCTTTCCACCTGTAATGGGATCTTTAACATGCTTTTTTTTTCTTAATTTATGTAAAGTAATTTCTATGGTATATATGATAATTGAACCATATTATGTATTAATGTAATGTAAATGGATCGCCAGTGTGTGCTCAATTTGAGGCAGCAAAGGACTTTTTTTTAAATCTATTTGATGAGTTGTGATGATGTATAATTATTGAAGAAGAAGATTGCTTTCAAGTTCATCACTATGTGATCGATGGATAAAGAAATTGGATTTTAATCATGAGATTAGCTTGTGTGATGTGAATCTATAAAAGATATATGGGGATTATGGTAAGTAGAAATGAGAAATTGATGGAAAAAAATCATGAATTTAATAAATAAAATTCATTTTTTAATTAATTTGAATCAAAACTATATAGTTTTAGAGGTTTTACATATAAGGTTAGATTCTTAACAGTCCCATGTTCACTTTCTCTCTCTCTACATATATATATAAAACTTATGGTTTGTCATATATATTAGTAGCAGGTAATATTCATTAATTTGACTTATAGATGTCATATGCCGCACAAAAGCCAGATTCATATAAAAATTATATAAAATGCAAGTTTTTCAACCCACTTGAGGCAACTCACCATGTACTGATGAGAAGTTGAGCTAACATTCTTAATTTCTAAAACAATTTGTACCAACTTATCTAACTATCAGAATTACCCTCATACCATGTCCTCTATTTAAACCTGATTATGCCACACATTCATAAACATTCTCAAGCCAACTCAAAAGACTTTTGTTGTTTCTTATATCCCCGCCTCTTATAACATCAATGGCACCTTACAACCTCAGTTCCTTCCTCATGATACTGTTGTCGATAACTTTAGTGACAACCAGTGGTGGAAAATGCTTTGCCAAGGCACGCAACCTTCTGGAAGTCCCTGACCTTCCGAAGCCCACACTTCCAGAGATTCCGAAGCCTACACTTCCTGAGATTCCAAAGCCTACACTTCCAGAGTTACCGAAACCTACAATTCCCGAGATTCCCAAACCTACACTTCCGGAGATCCCAAAGCCTACACTTCCAGAGTTACCCAAGCCTACAATTCCCGAGATTCCCAAGCCTACACTACCTGAGATCCCAAAGCCTAAACTACCCGAGATTCCAAAGCCTGAAGTTCATGAGCTTCCAAAGCCCACCATTCCTGAGGTTCCTAAGCCTACAATTCCAGAGATTCCAAAGCCCTCAATTCCAGAGATTCCGAAGCCTTCAATTCCAGAGATTCCAAAGCCAGAGCTTCCAACTCTTCCGAAACCAGAGGTACCAAAGGTTCCAGAACTCCATGACCTGCCTAAGCCCACCATTCCTGAGTTGCCCAAGGACTTTCCAATTCCTTCGGTATCTCATCCATAGACAACTGCTTTTGTGATCACTTGTATAATTTCACTTTACTATCACTACTACTAAGATTGTCATCATTTACAGATTTCCAGTTGTTAGATTGTACCTGATTTATATATCAGTTTCCTGTTTCTTTAATATACGATATTATATCAATGTGTGGTTCAATCGGTTTTTCTTCTAGTAGGTATTATTGTTTTTTAGAGCAGCTTTTGTGTTGTGCATATAATGCCATCCATGGTCTCGTAAAATTTTAAACCTTTGAAACAAATCTCCATCAACTCAATCGTACAAACATGATTTCCTAGACATCCAGTGATTTTAAAGCAATTAATTACTTTAATTACTAAGCTCTAGATACCCATCCAAACATCCTCACTGGAGATTTGAAGGCCATAGTTTATCTCGACAGTATCCACTGGAAATGTGTTGTTTAATAGTGGTTAGTCGTGGCGGATCCAATGTTAATAGGGTTGTCTATTGGGTCCATCTTTATGAACAATAAAAATGAACTTTCATATTGTACATGGTTTGCGTAGGTGTTGGATTATTTCCTAAACAACTTACTGGGAAATGTGAAAAAAAAAGTATTAACTTGATCAGTATTAAGTG
This sequence comes from Bidens hawaiensis, assembly GCF_021521415.1. Classification (NCBI taxonomy): domain Eukaryota; kingdom Viridiplantae; phylum Streptophyta; class Magnoliopsida; order Asterales; family Asteraceae; genus Bidens; species Bidens hawaiensis. The sequence continues at coordinate 87,795 of NW_027505666.1, read as the reverse complement.
TACTCTTGTATCAGAAATTATCTAATATGCAAACAAGAAACCAACAGTGTTCTTCACAGAATTGGTAATCAGGATTGTTTACTTACTATACGAATACATAAAAAGTCGGTTCCAAACAATGGCTTATTTAAATTATACATTTATTTAAATTATACATTTATAATATATACCCTCCTGTAAGCTTGATTTAAGTGATGCGTAGTAGATCTGTATTGCACCACCTATTGAAATGTTTTGTAGAGTATATCCATACTAGATTATCTAGCACAATCCAAAGCAAAGTTCGGTTGTGAAAATCATAGCATAAAAGTTGCTGTTAAGAATATACAAAGAAAGTATGTAGCAAAAACAGCGACCACTGTTAACTACAAGAACCCTTGATTCAGTTGTAAAATTAGCTTTGGCCAAATCAATAGAAAAAGCCAAGACGAAAATTGGCCAATGAAAAGAAAGCAAAATTTAAATTCCAGTGATATATTAGTCGATTGAATAATAAAATGTTGAATATTTAAAAATCAATTTCATCATATAAGTTTATGTTGGTGGGCCATATCCTAGTTAGTTACGTATATTAAAATTCCAAAAAGCCAAATCTAAAAGTGGCCGACCAAAAATGAAAACAAAATTTATCTTATAGTTTGTAAGGCATTAGGTTACGCAACATTAAATTTTTTTGAATGTCTGAATATTGATTTGATCCATTATATAAAGTTCCCAAATTTTTCTTATAAATCTTTGTAGTGTTAATCACGCATCATTAGAAGTATACAACGGTCGTATTGTAAATAGTCAAAACTATGTTTAGTTATGTTTTAATAGATGTTGTAAAGTCTAGGGTCTAGATGTGTTAAGTTGGAAGATTATAACTTCTATCTAACTTCTATGTAAAAGTGTCAAGTTAGGATTGGTTCATGTGATCTATAAATAGGGTAACAATCAGGATGTTTTATTCATTCAACACAAGTTCAAGTTTGAATCAAAGTGTATTGTTCATCTTGTTATCATATCAATTCATTATTAAAGATCATCAAGTCTGGGCCAACATTGGTATCAGAGTGTGTCAGGGTTTTGTGATTTGATAATAATATTTGAACATTTGAAGATCGACGGTGGTGATTTTCGTGAACAGAAAAGAAGTTTTCGGCCAGAGAATACGCAGCAGCAGTTTCCTGCGATAGAAGCAGTTTCCAACGACAAAATCCGGCATCCCGGTTTTCCGGTGAGTTTTTCAGGCAAGAATTGAACAACGGTAGTTATTGATGGTGTTCTCCCTTAAGTTTCCAACAAGGGAAAAAATATATAAGTTTCCAGCAAGGGAAAAAAGCGGTAGAGGTGTTTTTTGGCAATATCGATTTCCCGGTAGGGAATTCCGGCAAAAAAATGTTTTTCCGGCAGGGCATTTTTCTTTGAATTTTAAAGAACAGAGATTGCTGGTGCATTTCTACGGCACTCATATTGAAGGTTTGTGAAGAAAAATTGGGTTTTAAATTCCAACAAATCAAGGTTTGGTTTGTGTACGTAGTGGCCAGCGGTATTTTCCGGCTAAGAAAGGAGAAACGGCGGTGGTTCGGGGTCTTTCCGGCCGCTGATTTTTCCGGGGAAATAAATTGGAACCAATGGTGGTTGTTTCCGGTAGAACAACGGGTGACGGTGGTGTTTCCGACAACGTGGTGACCGGCATATAAAAAATTAGTTTGTTGTTTTGTGTTTTTCTATCAAGTAGAAAACAAAATTACAAAACAAGGAAAAGTTTACTTAAAGAAGGAAAACGACGGTTCAGGGTTTTTTGTCAAGGGATTAAAGATCAACGCAGGGAAGGCAGCGAGATTGATCGAGATTAACCCAGAGAATGCGGGATTGATTGTCAATGCATGAAAGCGAGATTGATTGTCAACGCAGGAGGTGAGATTGACTTTCAACGCGAGGCAAAATTGATTTACAACACAAGGTGGGATTTATCAGAACCAGCGGATCAAAGAACCATATTTTGTTTTCGGAAAGGTTAAACAAGTATAATCAGGAGGATTACTTTTATATCGGGTCGAGAAAAATAAAATTTGATCATATTATCGCTTGAGGAAAGAAAAGTTTGCAAGAATAGGGAAAAAGAAGACACGGAGGGACATCAATGACTTTCCAGTTCCCAATCCTTATCGAGACAAATTATACCAATTGGGCGGTAAAAATTAAGTGCTCTTTAACGTCCATGGAATATGGGAAACGGTTGAACCATAAGCCGGGACTGAAGTCGATGAGAAAAAGAATAACATGACAATTGCATTATTATAACAAGCAATTCCTGAAAATATGGTATTGCAAATAACTAATCTTACTTCATCGGAAGAAATTTAGGAAGCATTAAAGGTCAACATGTTGGAGTTGATAGGGTTAAGGAGGCACATATTGAGACACTCGAGCCAGAGTTTTAATCCCTGAAGATGAATATTGGTGATTCACTCGATGTCTATGTAGGAAAGATCAGTCAGATCGCAACACATGCAAGCAGTCTTGGGCATGCGATGAATGAGAAAATATTGGTACAAAAACTTTTGGGATCTGTACCATAAAAGTTTGTTCAAATTGTTGAATCAATTGAACAGTTTGTTGATCTTAATACTATGCCATTTCAAGAAGCGGTTGAGAGATTAAAGACTTTTGAGGAACGTACAAAGAAGATGATTGAGGAAGAAGATGTGTCTAGTTAGTTATTATTGAGCGGGGAAAACGGAAAATGGAAGGGTAAACACCATAAGCGTGAGCATTGCGGTTGTAGAAACTCTACTCGGGAGGACTTTGGACACGTATGAGGGAAAGGTGAGATGCCAGGGAAAAGTTGAGGAGATAGTAGAGTGCAACAGGACAAGAGCCACGCAAGGTGTTACAAATGCAATGAACTTGGGAATTACAGTAGTGAATGTCTAAATTTGGAAGAAAGAGAGGAGGCGAATTTCGTTTGGGATGAAGACGAGGAACCAACATTGCCGTATGCGGATCTTGAAGAAGATGATCATAATTAAGGGGGTGAAGGTAGTGTTAACCATGCCGAAGTATACAGGGGTCGTATTGTAAATAGTCAAAACTATGGTTAGTTAAGTTTTAATAGATGTTGTAAAGTCTAGGGTCTAGATGTGTTAACTTGGAAGGCTATAACTTCCATGTAACTTTTATGTATAAATGTCAAGTTAGGATTGGTTCATGTGATCTATAAATAAGATAACAATCAGGATGTTTTATTCATTCAACACAAGGTCAAGTTTGAATCAGAGTGTCTTGTTATCATATCAATTAATTATCAAAGATCATCAAGTCTGGGCCAAGATTGGTAACATTGGTACCAGAGCGTCGTCAGGGTATTGTGATTTATTAATCAGATTTGAACATTTGAAGATCAATGGTGAGTTTTGGCCAGAGAAAACACAACAGCAGTTTTCGGCGACAATAGCAGTTTCAGACGACAAAATCCGGCAGTCCGGTTTTACGATGAGCTTTTTCGGGCAAGAATTGAACAACGGTAGTTATTGACAGTGTTCTCCGTCAATATATTTAAGTGTCCAGCAAGGAAAAAATCGGTAGAGGCATTTTTCGGCGGTATCAGTTTCCTAGCAGGGAACTCTAGCAAAAAAACGTTTTTCCAGTTGGGCAATTAATCGCGAATTTTAAAGAACAGAGATTGCCGGTGCATTTCTCTGGCAATATACTTAAGGTTTATGAAGAAAAATTGGGTTTTAAATCCCAAAAAATCAAGGTTTGATTTGTGGTAGTGGCCGGCTGTATCTTCCGGCAAAGAAAGGAGAAACGGCGTTTCAGTGTGTTTCCGCCCGCTGATTTTTCCGAGTCAATAAATTGGAACCAGTGGTGGTTGTTTCGGGTAGAACAACAGTGACGCTGGTGCCGGCGTATCAAAAAATTAGTTTGTTTTTTTGTATTTTTCTATCAACTAGAAAACAAAATTAGAAAACAAGCAAAACTTTAGTTAAAAAAGGAGAACAATGGTTCAGAGTTTTTTGTCAGGGAATTAAAGATCAACGCATGGAAGGCGAGATTGATTGTCAACGCAGGAGGCGAGATTGACTTTTAAGGCGAGGCGACATTGAATTTGAACGCAACGCGGGATTGATCAAAGGTTGAACATGTATAATCAGGAGGATTACTTTCATTTCAGGCCGAGATAAATAAAAGTTGATCAGATTATCGCTTTAAGGAAGAAAAGTTTGCAACAATAAGGAAAAAGAAGACACGGAGGATGGTTCAGTCGAAATTGTAACAGCAAAGGATGGAGGGACATCAATGACTTTCCGGTACCCATCCTTAACGAGACGAATTATATCAATTGGCGGTAAAAATTAAAGTGCTCTTTAATGTCCATGGAATTTGGGAAGCGGTTGAACCGAAAGCAGGGACTTAAGTCGATGAGAAAAAGAATAGCATGGCAATTGCATTACTACTATAAGCACTGGAACTTGAGTTCAGACTATCCTCATCAAAGCGAAAGATGCGTTGGTTTTTCATATGGATTGATTGAGAAAATGAAATTCCCTCTAGACAGCTTCACTTCAAAAGATGCGTTGGTTTTTCATAGTGTTTAGGGTTTAAGCAATTCCTGAAAATATGGTATTGCAAATTGCTAATCTTACTTCAGCGGAAGAAATTTTGGAAATATTAAAGGTTTGACATGTTGGAGTCGATAGGGTTAAGGAGACGTGTATTGACACACTCGAGTCAGAGTTTGAATCCCTGAAGATAAATATTGGTGATTCACTTGATGTCTATGCAGGAAAGATCAGTCAGATTGCAACACAAGCAAGCAGTCTTGGGCATACGATGAATGAGAAAATATTGGTTCGAAAACTTTTGGGTTATGTAGCATAAAAGTTTGTTCAAATTGTTGCATCAATTGAACAGTTTGTTGATCTTAATACTATGCCATTTCAAGAAGCGGTTGAGAGATAAAAAGCTTTTGAGGAACGTACAAAGAAGATGATTGAGGAGGAAGATGTGTCTAGTTAGTTAATATTGAGCGGGGAAAATGGATAATGGAAGGGTAAACACCATAAGCGTGAGCATTACGGTTGTAGAAACTTTGCTCGGGAGGACTTTGGACACGTATGAGGGAAAGGTCAGATGCCAGGGAAAAGTTGAGGAGATAGTAGGGTGCAACAGGACAAGAGCCACGCAAGGTGTTACAAATGCAATGTGTAGGTCCCTTTTCGGGTGGATCTAACAACGTCTTTGGATCAACCTAACTTAGTGCTAGCGGAAATCACACTAAGCAACCAAGAGGTCTCGGATCTTGAGTTTATTTTCGGTTAAGGAAAGGAGAGTGAAAGAAAGAGAGAGAGAGACGAGTGAGAGAGATAGATTTCTTGCAAAAGGTTTTCTTTTGTATATCAAACTTCCAACCACTTGCTTCTCATGGCATGCTTCCTATTTATAGGAAAGCATGCATGAGAAGTAAAGTACTTCTAATGCCCAATGGGCTTCTTTACAATGGACTGTGGCCCAGAAAATGTACAAAATGACCCATCGGCCAAAATACATAACTGAATCAATACAAAAGACTAACTATACAAAACGGGGCCTAACAATCTCCCTCTAGTCTTTAGTATTGAAACCAGTCGGTGTCGTATATCAGGCATTCGTCCTTGGTTAGTAGAAGTTCAACAAGTCTACACACAAACTTGTTCAAGGCTTCCACTATCCGGTCGGTATTCTGACGTCCCAAATCTTCGACGGTTCCCAGCGGCTTGTTGTAGAGCTTCTTCACATCTTCAACGTGTAGTCCCATAAACTCATGCTCATCAAACACTCTGATCTCGTGCATACCACGGCAGTGAATAACGGCCTCGCCGGTTGTGTTATCGAACTCCTAATCTATGAAGTCTCGGAGAGTGTTGGGAAGATAAGGCTCGCCATGATAAATCTCGTGACATTCTTTCGGCGCCTTGTATCTCCACATAGTGCGAGGCTCTCCGGTAGCAGGGTTTATCTCTCTTGGATTCTGGTACCTGCGACCTTTATTCGGCTCGAAGTCCTTGTAGTTGACTCTTGATTATCGCTGCAGATAAGTCAGGACCCAACTTTCCAGCGTACTTCCAGTGGCACCAGGACCTAGAGCTTTCTGAAGATAATTCAGATCAAGCTCAGGTAGAGTCTTTAGCTCATGATGACTAAGATAAATGAGGTCCGCGCTGTAGCGTCTGATGGCCCAAACTTTATTTCGCTGATCATACCTAGCATATACGATCAGCGAGTCGTCGTGATATGGATAGTTGAGCACACGGGCAGACGCACATCTTGTGACAATATGTGTCTTTCGCTTCTTCTTTGGTGGTTGTTCAGTGACAGGATCTGTTGCAGGAGCCTCTGAAGCTTGAGCGGGAGGAGTATCCGGATTTGGCGAGTAGTTAATGTCATCGTCTTGTTCATTCACTGCCTTCTCCGTTTCCGTTCCCTCGATGAACTCTTCAAAGTTCATACCTGCATTGATAAAGTCAGCGATCACACCTGTATTGTCAGTCGGAGAGATGATATCTTTGTACAAGATGTCAAGTATTGAATCATCCTCTTTGAATTTGCTAGCTGAGCTGGGTTAGCAGGGTCTTGAGTATCGTGTTGAGAGTGTGGAGGTGATTGAGTGCTAGCTCCACCTCCACCTCCAGCCGCCCCGGCCCCTCCATCTCCACCACCACCGTTGCCACCACCATCATCATCATTAATGCTGTCATGAACTTCATCGTCGTCGTCATCATCTTCATCATCATCATTATCATCATCATCATCATCATCATCATCATCATCATCATCATCCTCTTCATCACCATCATCTTCTTCATCACCATCATATCCACCACCAACACCACGAGATTGGCCGCCCTGTTGTACTAACCGACCAACAGTCGCCTTTCCTTCTGACACAGCAACCTGTACGCCTCGCATGGTCACCGAAGGACCTGCGGCAGGTTGCGAACCACTAACTTGAGAAGTCTCACCAGACCTTCTCCAAGTTCTAAACACCGCATCAAGCCTATCCTCCAGACCATGAAATTCGTCTTCTTGAATGCCCATCTGAGGCCGCTTGGTACTTGCTCACCATATCTTCATTAGTCTTGAGTTGTAGCTCGTTCAGACGCTCTTGTTCTTTGATTCTTTCTTTAATGGCTTCCATGTCTGATCTGAGCAAGTCGAGAGAGGTGGAGGAAGCGAGTTGATTTTCCAAATCAGCAACTCATGAGTTTGTAGCTTCCTTTTCAACGTCCCACCTTCTTGTAGCATCTTCAATTTTCTTGTTTACGCTTGATCTGAGAGCACTAGCACTTGGTAAGTCTCGTTCAAGTGTGGCCAATCTATCTCCAAGTCTAGTGTGGTCGGCTCTCAGATTAGCATTCTCAGATGCCTCATGATTCATCAAAGTCTGAAGATTTTGGATGCGGGTGTGGAAGGTATTGGTCAATAACCGTTGATTTTCAGCAGCTTCATCACTTTCCGCCTTCTGGTCTTCCAACACCCGGATCCTTACCCTCAGGTCCACCTTTTCTTTCTCATCCTTAAGAGCCTTTTGTTTCATTTCTTTGATAAGCTTGAGGAGGGCAATCTCTCGTTCCGCCCTTTAGGCGTTTGATTCCTCCAGTGCGACGATCCTATCGAGGATAGGATCAACGTACACTGGAGGTGTCGCAGACATCCCTCGTGAGATTGGTTTGGGAGAGATAATTGTGGATGGTGGGGTGGTGGTTTTTATAGGTGGTGAGGTGGTTGGTAAAGGTAGGGTGATGGCTTGAGTGAGGATTTGTGAGGCTATAGTGGTGGGTGGTGTTGGTTGTATTGTAGTTGGTGTGACGGTTTGGGTTGGGGAAGTACGGATGGTTTTGCTCCATATGCTTGTAGTTTGTATTGGGGAACTAAAAAATGAAGAAGTGAATATGGATGAGGTTGGTTGTGCAGGTGGTGTTGAGGCTTGAGTAGGTTCATGTTGAGATTGTTGTTGTGGTGGTGAGTGTGGTGAGAAAGGTATTTGCGGTAGGAAAGTTGGAATTGGTTGGTCTGTAGGTGAGGATTCAGGTGGGTTATGGAGTAGGGTCTTGGTTTTCTTGGCTTTGGATTTCTTTCTGGTTTTTGATGGTTTGAGGGCAGGGATCTGTATTTTGGTCACATCTAGGGTTTTGAGGGCTTGGGCTAGGGCTTCTTTGGTTATTTTTGGTTGGTCTGAGGGCTTGTCTTGTGAGGGAGACTTGACGTGAGACTAGGTTGACTTCTGGGAGTCTCCATGTCTCCTCAAACGCTTTAGGGGTGGCTGGTCTTCTTCCGCCTCCTCAAGCTCTATTACTTTGCCCTTCTCCGCTAACTTTCTCTTCAAATCGTGTTTGGCCTTTGTTCTATCTTCGGCTGGCTCATCGGACGAATCTTGTCCACCTTCAGCTACAGGTTCTTCATCACCTTCTCCTTCACCAGACGCCTCTTCTCCAGCAGGCTCTGTCTCTTCAAACAAACCAAACTTGGGCCCAGGTCGTGGTCATGTGTACTGATGACCTCTGCCCTTGGTGCTCAACAACACACCAAAAACTAATATCTTAACCTCGTGAACATGAAATGGCTCTGGGTGAGACTTCTTGTCCTTTGCCTTCTTGAATCCATGCCTTTGAACATCTGGGATCATATCATCTAGTAACATCTGCACGAATCTTGGGTACATCAACCATGTGTCCCCACTCTTGATGTTCGAGAGCATGCACAAAAATATTCGTCTTGAGTAATTAAACTTCTCTTTGTTGGTCAATGCGTACATAACTCGAACCCAATCCGTGCTCATGCTATCAAAGCCACCTCGAATATCTGTGAAGCGATGAGTAATGATGTGGAAGAGAAATCTCCAATATGGTGACAGATGGCTCTTCTCTAAGCTCTTCCATTCCGTGTCATACCCCATTTGTGCAACAAACCCTTCCAGCATCTTTTTGTTTCCTCTCTCATACTTGTAATTGGGCTGGTCATCAATTTTTAACACTCTACTAATGTCATCTTCTGTGATAGTTAATTCCTGTCTTGCAACAGTCATGGTGAAGGACATAGAATCGTCAGCAATTTTGGCGAATGCCCAGAAATCTAAGACCCACTTGTAATAGATGGCTGGATCAGCAGTGATGGCATATGCAAGGGGCGATTGCCTGAGCCCCTTGACCATAGGAGTAAACAACTTGTTAGCCTTAGCCTTAGGCAACGCTAGAGCACAAAAGTTGTTATGACCCTGAAATTTAAAAACAAAAGATCATGAGAATCATCATTAAGACAGACCAAAACAAACTAAATATGTACATGGACATTAATAATTTATATATTAGATAAGTTAGATTTAATACTACCATTATGTACATTCTAGATGTAATAAGTTAATAAGTTAATTTTAGACAATCTATAAGTCAATTGGATCATAATGTACAAAGATCTAGTTCAAAACAGTCCACAAGTCCAAACAGTGTGTTTGAGTAAAAACAGATCAGTTGCATTATGTTTGAGTTTTTGAAAAATTTGCTAAGTATGAGTTTTTCGCATGAGACATTGTTTCGCTTCGCATGGTCAAGCGAAGCAAAACAGAGAGATGTTTCGCTTCGCATGGTCAAGCGAAGCGAAAGACTCTTTCATGCAAAAACCTGTACTTAGCCCCTTTTTATCAGCTTCTTTCTTTACTCAAGATCGCCTTTATGCGAATTAGGTTTCTAGAAGGTTTTAACTTGAAGCTCCTTTGTTTACTAGGTCAATTTGTCCCTAGAACATATGAATCTGAAACTTAAATCTACAAACTTAAACAATCAACCCTAATGCTAATAATTAATGATGATACTCAAGATTTATAAGTCCAAAAACAGATTATTCATAACATATGAACCGATTTCATATGAAGATCAAATATGAATCGACCCGACGGCTCATCTGAACCGTCGTCTCGATCCACGAGAACCCCAGAAAAGATGAAGATGAAGGATTCATGAAGTTTTGATGTTATACCGAAGGTGGATACTCTGGATTCAACGGCATATTTGTGATTATGAGGGCCGGATGCTTTGAAGATTTGAAGAAGATCTGGGTTTTGAGTTTGAAGATTTGAGAGAGGAGAGAGTGAAAACTCAAAAGATTTTGGTGAATAGTGAAAGATATTTTAGGTTTTCCTTATATATAGGGTCAGCCTATCTCGCGATAAGGTCAAAACATCGTGAGTATTCACCGAAAATACACTCTCAGTCTTTAAAAATATTTGCTTTTTCAAACCCAAAAAACATTTACCCACCGAATCCAAGCACTAGATTGTTTATAATATTTTCTTTTGTTGGTCCATAGCTATTAACATTTGCACGATCGATCTCTTTTGTCAAAGCAAAACATAATAAAAGAAAACACTAAAACAAAATCAAAAATAAAATTAAAATTAAATTTAAAATTAAGGATGAGATAAAATAAATAAGAATTTAAAAAAAATTTAAAGTTAAAAGCAGTAATATTAAATTAATTTACATAGTACTTTCTTTGATTAATTTTCTATGAATGATAACGATATGGAATCATATTGATTTGCAAAGCTCTACATCGCGTTTCCATTTTGAAATCATTGTGACATAAGTTCATCACTGACTGTAGATATTGTCCTCCTTTTTAACTGACAAGTGTTTTGATGCCAAAAGTTATACATTTAGGGTACAATTAGGCACGGTGCGTATGTGGTCCCCACTTAATCGGACATGTTACTGATTCCATCATATCTCAGGCCTACTTTGTGTTAACATATCACCTCAACTTGACTTAGACATTTCTTAGTTGATCACAGTACACTTATCAACAAACTGACTTACTGTACACATAACACTTTGTGCTTTGCACACTTGACTCGATCTAGAAAGATTAAAATAAAGCAGAAGTTCAGGCCATAACAATCAGGTCGGATAATACCATATTATCGCGCAGAGAAAGTCCAAGGCTTGAACAAAAGAAAGAAAATAAAACAAAGCAGATGATTCAGGGCCTTAACAATCAGGTCGGATAATACCATATTATCGCGCAGGAGAAAGTCCAAGGCTTGAATCAAAATAAATGAAGAAATAAAGAAGAAGTTAAAATTCCTAGAACTGAATCTTTTTCTTGATTTTTCTTTTTCTTTTCTGACTCTTTTGTCTTTCTTTTTCTTGCTTTTCTTGACGCTTTACTTGACTCTTTTCTTGACTCAATAAAAATTAAAGATGACACTGACTTTCATAAGATGACTGTGATCAGATAAAGAGAGGCTTGGGTATGACATGTATAGTTACATTTTTGCCTTCATGAATATGACTTAACGGAATCATGCAACCGCTTCATAATTGTATATCCACTAGTACCGGCATTAGTTTAAGTTTATATCACTTGACCCTTACTTGTTTGTCAAGCCTACCTACACATCAATGAATGACCTTGTAGCCTTTTGTTCTATTCTTTTAACGCGCTAGAATCATTACAAACCAATGTACTATCACTTTCCATATAGTCGCATCAAATTCTTGATTGAAAATTTTAAATATCTGACTCCCTCTAAGCAGGAGCTCCCTCTAAACGGGACAATTCTTTTTGAGTTTTCTTAGAATTTACTTTAAGAGGAAATCAATATTATATATTAAAATAAATCTTTTTGTTAAGTCAAGTGACTCAATTTTTGTTTTACTGAAAGTAAATTTTAAAATCTTTTTGGTGAGTTAAAGTTAACTCATTTTCTCCCTCTAAAAGTGTGACATATTTGAAAAATATTTACAGTTTTAAACTAAAAGATAGACGATAAAGAATTTACTGAAAGGAAATCATGCCCAATGACTCAACGAGAAACAAAAATCGGGCACAACTGAAAGCTTTTGTAAAGAGAACTGCAAAGTTAAAATCAGTATGGACCCGTTTTATGTCGACAAGCTTGCGATCATAACAATCACGAATAAAATGTATCCGGATGTCAATGTGCTTAGTCTTTGAGTGCTGGACCAGGTTTTTGACAATAGCAATGGCCGCCTCATTATCACATTTGATCGTTGATTCATAGAAATTCAAACCGTAATCTAGCAGCTGATGCTGGATCCATATCACTTAAGAGCAGCAGCTGGATGCGGCGATGTACTCGACTTTGGCTGTGGATGTAGACACTGTGACTTGTTTCTTACACTGCCTTGAGATCAACCGATCTCCTAGGAATTGATATCCACCAGATGTGGATTTTCTGTCCAAGTTGCATCCCCCATAATCACTGTCGGTGTAAGCATGAAGTTCCATGGGAGAATCCTTTGGGTACCAAAGACCCAAACGTGGTCTTCCTTTCAAGTATCTGAAGATACGCTTGACAGCAGTCATGTGGGATTCTCTTGGGTCAGACTGATATCTGGCACATTGAAAAACAGGGAACATGATGTCCGGTCTGCTTGCAGTGAGATACATCAAGGAACCAATCATTGACCTATAAAGGTGTTGATCGGCTGGTTTTCCTGATGGATCAGGAGCGAGAACAGGACGTGTAGCGATTGGTGTCATGAAAGCAGTTGTGTCCTTAAAACCAAATTTCTAAACAATGTCATGAACGTACTTTTCTTGGTGAATCAAAGTCCCGTCCTTCTTTTGCTCAACTTGTAAGCCCAGGAAGAAAGTCATCTCCCCTAAGGAACTCATTTCAAATAGCTTCTGCATAATCTCAGAAAACTCCTTGCATAGAGTCTCATTCTTGGACCCGAAGATAATATCATCAACATACACTTGAACGAGAATCAAATCATCCTTCACTTTCTTGACAAAGAGAGTTTGATCAACAATGCCTCTCTTGTATCCATTCTTCACTAAATGATCAGCCAGTGTGGCATACCAAGCACGAGGAGCTTAGTGAAGACCATAAAGTGCTTTGTCAAGTCGGTAAACGTGGTCAGGATAATTTGGGTCTTCAAAATCTGGTGGTTGGCTCACATAAATTTCTTCTTTATTTTCCCATACAAGAAAGCAGTCTTCACATCCATCTGATATACTTTGAAATTCATGTACGAGGCATATGCCAAAAAGATACGAATTGCCTCCAATATGGCCACCGGTGCATAAACTTCATCGTAATCAAGTCCTTCTCGTTGCCAAAAACCTTGAACGACCAACCGGGCTTTATTTCTTATAATCACCCCCTTGTTATCTTTCTTGTTACGGAACACCCATTTTGTTCCTATCGGCTTCTTGTGATCTGGTTTCTCACTAGCCTCCAAACGTTTAGCTTCTTGAACTGCAACAGTTCTTCTTGTATTGCTTCAACCCAAGAGTTCTCCTTCAAAGCAACTCTGTAGTCCTTGGGCTCTACCTATGAAATAAAACAGGCAAAAAGACATCTGTTAATGTTACCAGAGGTGCTGCGTGTTTGGATGCCAGCGGACGGATCTCCAATGATGTTCTCGGTCGGATGTCGGTGATGAATTGGTAACTGTGGAATTTGTTTGACACTCTCGACTGGTGTTGCCTCAAGCTCAATGGTCAGGCTCTCTATGGGATGAAATACCGCGGTCACATCGACAGCGGGATTTGGTTGGGGATCTCTTGCATCTTCTTCTTGATCAACCAAATTTTCTTGAGCGATGGTGCCTTCCCATAGGTTGTTGTAGAAAGGTCCGGCGATAGTAGGTACCGACGATGAGTCAGTGCTGCGAGAAGTTCCAACAGGAACGGTGTCATTCTAGACATTCTCTTGAATAGCTTCCTCAGCAGATCCATGAACATCATCTTCAGAGGAAGGTGTAGGAACTGATTCAACTATACTTGGATCATGAGCTGGGGAAGTTTCCATTTGGTGGGTTTGTTGATTAGCCGCTTGATTGGTCTGAACATTTTCCTCATTGTCAGCTGACATAAATGAGTCGGAGTCCGAATTATCTGTGTCTTCGACAGCAGGCTATTTTGTAGATTCTGCAGATGTTTGCACATTGACTTCCGAGACAGGTTGATTAGCCCCGTGTGGACCATTGAATGTGGGTGCGGGTGCAGCAATCTGAATGTCCGTCAGACCTTTCACAATGGCGTGCATCAAGATTTATTGATCAATAATTGTCGGAGATGGTGCAGAAACAACAGGAGACATCACTAGTGCAGACGGTGGTACATACATTCCTCGAAACTGCCTGAACAAGCCTTCATAATCAAACATCCAATCAGGAACATGGTGTGCATCGGTAGGGTTCAGTTCTTACCAGTCAATGTTGTAGGAATCCAAAATCACTCGGGATTTCTTATTGAACACATGATAAGCACTTTTGTCAGCGGAATAACCAACAAAGTAGCACTCATCCGCTTTTTCAGCAAACTTTGAAGTTGTAGCAACATTTGACTGAAGCACTGTGCATGGACAACCGAATGTCTTGAAGAAATTAACCCTTGGCTTGTTTCCATAAAAGATTTCATAAGGTGTCTTATTCAGTCTTTTGTTCAGCAACACATGATTCTGAGTGTAGCAAGTAGTGTTAATGGCTTCCCCCCAGAAAAATAAAGGGAGCTTGGAGTATGACAGCATGGTTCTTGCAACTTCAACCAGTGTACGATTTCGTCGCTCAGCCACCCCATTTTGTTCAGGAGTGTAGGGTGCACTGACTTGACGAAGAATCCCCTTGTTGTGACATAATTCGTTGACGACTTTGTTGTAGAATTCTGTTCCATTGTCACTTCTGATGCACTTAACTCGTTTGTTCGTCTGATTCTCAACCAACACGATGAATCTGATAAGAAACTGAGATGTCTCATCCTTGTGACCTAGCAGAAAAGTCCAACTGAAACGCGAGTAATCATCAGTAATAACCAGACAATAGGCTTTTCGACCTATTGCCATTGGTTGAATGGGACCAAAAAGATCCATATGCAGCAGTTGAAGAGTGGAGTTTATGGAATTGATAGTCTTAGGGCGATGAGGGAGTTTGTGCTGTTTGCATTTAGAGCAAGATAAACATTTTTTAGCACAATGAAAAGATTTTACGGGCAAGCCCCTCATATGGTCACCTTTAACCAACTTGTTTAAGTTCTTAAAGTTAACATGCCTTAGACGTCGATGCCATAAGGATGAGTCGTTCTCCGAGGCCTTGGACATCAAACAAGAAGCAGTCCGCATGGAATAATTGCTTCTCATGTCCAGAATGTAAGCGTCATTGTGCCTCGGAGTATGCAACATAATCCACTCTTCCGGGACTTTGAAGCATGGTTTAAGAATAAGACATTCATTTTCAGTGAAAAGAGTTGAAAATTTCTTATCGCAGATTTGAGAGACACTGAGTAAGTTGACAAGATTGAATTCGTCGAAGGTCAATGTGCCATTAGAGACCTTGCCTTGTTTCGTGATTTCTCCTCCTATGTCACCAGCAAAGGAAACATGTCCACCATCGAATGGCTTAATGTCAAACAACAGGGACTCATCTCCTGTCATATGTCGGGTACAGCCACTGTCCAAGTACCAAATACTATTGACAGGCCTTCCAGGCTGGAGCAGCTAGTTAGTAGAAGGGTCCCGAGACGAACTTATCTCGGGAAAAACAAACAAAAAATCACCCAATTTTATTTTATGATTCTTAAAAATGTAATCTTTTGGTGAATTTGAATCTGAAGTGCAATCACTCGAGGAACTTGTGTTAAGATTCCCTCAGTTCTTAAAAGATTTTCTTGATTGCCTTCGTTTTGGTTTGGGTTTGATTATCAATTCTTCAGTGTTTGCTTTGGAAAACGGTTTAGAGGGGTTTTTAGGGTTTTCAACTTCTGACCTTTTGGCTAACCGCTTCCTTTCTCTTTGTGTTAGCCAGAAGGGTTTCTTGGGTTTTTCGGTTCTTTTACTTCGTGAATTCGTCTTACTGGCTGAGGTATAAGTTTGATAAGACATTTTCTTATGTTGAACATTTAACTCAGTAAATGTCTGACCAAACTTACTTTTGGCGTCTCTTTGTTGCTTATGCTAGTTCTTGCAGTGTCTCGCAAGATGAGACGGATTTCCACACCCAAAACAACATTTTCTTTTGTTACAACATAGACATGTTGATCACTGAAATATGTGGGGTGAGGTGATGTGGTAGAGTTAACGTATTGATAACCTCTATATGAGAACACATTTGAATGATTAGATGCAAAGTAATTTGACTGCCTAGGTTTATGACCAGAGTAGTAATAGGTAGTATCAAATTGATCATAAAATTGAGAACTATTTCTATTAGTAGTATTTTGTGAAAATGAAGTTTTCTTTGAAGGCACATATTTACACGACGTGCTTGGTTTTTCATTTTCAAAGACAATTTCTTGTTTTCGTAAGTCCTCAGAATCACGATCAGTTGACGAGCAACTAGAACTTGTCTGTTCATCAACTTTAGCCACATTTGTTTCATCAAAAACTGTTTCACACTCAGAATCAGACGAAGAACATTCACTTTCATTACATACTTCTTTACAATTTTCTCACAAGTGGTTTCACAAAATACAGGTTTTGATTCCGACATTAAACATTCCAACATGGATTTACAAACTTTGTTACAAACAGGGTTATTAATGCATTTTGTTAGACCCACACATGACTCAAAACGTGGTTCTAATCCTCCATTTTGCTTAAAACCCTGATTAACTTTCCCATAATCATCATTGTTTATATCACCTGCTTCACAAGACACTTTGACGTTAGATTTATCAAATGATTGAATTGGAGCAACAGTCTGAGATACTGTAGGAATAAATGTCACAGGTTTTGGTATCCTACCAACACCGTATGCCATTTCTTCATCAGGAGAAGTATTATAGCTAAAGTGGGGCAAATTGGTATAGTTATAATTGAATGGTGGTGGTACGGCAGTGTAGTCGTACCCCAACCCCGCTTTAACTTTAGTGCTTCTCTGGGCTCCAATAAGATCATCTAATTTCTCAGATGATGCCTCAAACTTTTCGACTTGTTTTTCCTTTTCTTTCTTATCAGAAACTTCGAGTTTTAATTTCTTAATTTCTTCTTTTAAATAATTAATTATGTCTTTATAATAAATGACATTATGCTTTTCTCGAAAAATTTCAAGTCTAAGATTAGCTACATCATCGTGATGAGTTTTGATCTTTTCAATGTAGATCTTATCAGCTTTTACATATTCAGTGTTCAACTGACGAAGTTTCACATTTTCTTTCAAAACTTCGTCTTGTAAGTATCTATAGTATGTAACTTTGTTAACACACGCTTCCGTGCAAAGATTTCGTTTTACCTCATCAAGGTGTGATGCACTAGAACCAGTAGCAAAAGATGAAGAGGTTTCTTTTTTGTTGTGAAAGCCATGCTAGCCATATTCAGCAGATTCTGCAGCTCTTGAAACTGTTCGTCCCAATCCATACCAGTGTGAACTTCTGTTTGAGAAACAAGGGCTCTCGAGTTTGAGCTTGAGCTGCCCTTGTGTGGACGATTCCCGATTCTTGGAGCTGAGTTGTTTGCCTTTTGATCCTCAGGCCTCTTTCCAGCAGCTTTTGCATTCTCTTCATCAGTTACTTCTGTCACCTGTATATCGTTTGCTGGTTTGGGAGGATTTGTGCATTCTTTGGCAAAGTGACCCATCTCTGCACAATTTTAGCATCGAAGCTTGCTCTTGTCGAAACCAATTCGCTTTCGATCAGAATCATTGAAGCTGTCCTTTCCGTAGGTTTTGATGAAGTTGTTGGCCCTTTGCACAGCCATGGCCATCTGGTACTTGATGTCCATTTTCTAAAGGTCCTTTTGGTTTATATCTTTCAAATCACCTATTTCAAACTGGGCTGGTAACAGATTTCCTTGCAATAGCTCTTCATGACAAGACAAAAAAGCTTTAACGAGTGTCACATTTGAATCATTCAGCATGGGAATGGCTTCACAATAGCTGGAGGGCTTGTTTGTTTAGGTTTTGTTGCAGAAATTCCATGTGCCTTCAGAGCTTGAGCAACTGCACTGTCAACTGCCTTTTGAAACGAATTTGCACTGGACGGAGTTGATGGGTTGCTGGTGGAGATAAATGTTGTTGATTGTGAAGGAACAGTTGGTGAGTACTTGGGATTGGTCACGGGATATACATTCTGTTGGGTTTTGCTGACAAAAGCTGTTGGCACACTTGAAGATGTAGTACTTACTCCGGCTTGATTCAGAGAATTCATGTGATTGTTCATCCTCATCTGTTCATCCATTTCGAATGATTTGATAGTGGATATTAGTTCATCGTTTGTCATCCCATTCAGATTTGTGGTTCTCTTGATGGTTATTGTGTTTACACTCCAACTGTAAGGCAAAGAGTTCATTAACTTGTGATTTACCTCAGAGTTGGGAATGTTAACACCTGCAGCTCTTACTTTGACCATGAGCTTCTCAAACCTCTTCACTAAGTCTAGCACAGCCTCACCTTGACGATGGTTGAACATGTTGAATTTTTCCTTCAACTGTGCCTTCTTGTTTTCTTTAATTTCAGCATTTCCTATAACCATCTCAACAAGAGCTTACCATAATCCCTTGGCACTTCTGTGTTCTCGTAGTGTCTCTATGATTTCATTTGACAGACAAACTGTCAACAACAGAACTGCTTTCTTATCTTGTGCTCACTTATCCAAATCATCTTGATCATAATTCTCAGGTGCCTTGGGTTGTTCCCCAGCATCAGTGCGAGTTACTGGAACATGAGGACCCTCTTCAAAACATCTCATCAAATCTGTTTCAGTTAATGAGATGAAGTTCATGAACCTCCATTTGAAATCAAAAAAGTTATCATCTAAGGTCATAAACTTAGGAGGTTTTTGAGGTGTTCCCACTTGATTTTCTAACAGCAAATAACCCTTCAGTACTAGCCATGGTGTAAATCTTCAACAGAGATTAATATTCAAAACAGTCAACTTTTTCGCTTAAACAGCTTCAAGCGAAGCGAAATGGCTTGAAGCGAAAGAATCCAAGCGAAGCGAAAGAATCCAAGCGAAGCGAAAGGATTCCAAGCGAAGCGTAAGGATTCCAAGCGACGCGAAAGGAATTATAAGCGAAGCGAAAGGAATTCTTAAGTGAAGCGAAATGATTTTATCTTTCTAAAAGCAGATCTTCCTTGGGATCTGTTCCACCCACTTTTGTCAGTACAAGTATGATGTTTGGTACAATGCTTGACCGAAGCGAAATTTTTATTTTTCAAACTAACAAACTTGAAACCCGTAAATACCACTTTTAACACTTAAGACTTTTACCAAGAACATTTCTAAGACATTTTATGAAGTTTTTGCTAATTCTTTTTGTATTATTGATAATTTTCTTTGTCAAGAACACTTGAATACTTATTTTCTTCTTTTCACGATCGAAACCCAAGGTTGTGATCCAAAAACCCTCAACTAGTGAGCCGAAGCTCTGATACCAATTGTAGGTCCCTATTCGGGTGGATCTAACAACGTCTTTGGATCAACCTAACATAGTGCTAGCGGAAATCACACTAAGCAACCAACAGTTCTCAGATCTTGAGTTTATTTTTTTGTTAAGGAAAGGAGAGTGAAAGAAAGAGAGAGAGACGAGTGAGAGAGATAGATTTCTTGCAAAAGGTTTTCTTTTGTATATCAAACTTCCAACCACTTTCTTCTCATGGCATGCATCCTATTTATAGGAAAGCATGCATGAGAAGTAAAGCACTTCTAATGCCCAATGGGTTTCTTTACAATGGACCTTGGCCCAGACAATGTATAAAATGACCCATCAGCCCAAATACATAACTGAATCAATACAAAAGACTAACTATACAAAACGGGGCCTAACACAATGAACTTGGGAATTACAGTAGTGAATGTCTAAATTTGGAAGAAAGAGAGGAGGCGAATTTGGTTTGGGATGAAGATGAGGAACCAACATTGCTGTATGCGGATCTTGAAGAAGATGATCATAATTAAGGGGGTGAATGTAGTGTTAACCATGCCGAAGTATACAGGGGTCGTATTGTAAATAGTCGAAACTATGCTTAGTTAAGTTTTAATAGATGTTGTAAAGTCTGGGGTCTAGATGTGTTAAGTTGGAAGGTTATAACTTCGATGTAACTTCTACGTATAAATGTCAAGTTAGGATTGGTTCATGTGATCTATAAATAAGATAACAATCAGGATGTTTTATTCATTCAACACAAGTTCAAGTTTGAATCAGAGTGTCTTGTTATCATATCAATTCATTATCAAAGATCATCATGTCTAAGTCTGGGCCAAAATTGGTAACATTGGTACCAGAGCATCGTCAGGGTATTGTGATTTATTAATCAGATTTGAACATTTGAAGATCAACGGTGAGTTTTGGCTAGAGAAAACACAACAACAGTTTTCGGCGACAATAGCAGTTTCAGACGACAAATCCGGCTGTCCAGTTTTTCGATGAGATTTTTCGGGCAAGAATTGAACAACGGTAGTTATTGACAGTGTTCTCTGTCAATATATTTAAGTTTCCAGCAAAGAAAAAAGCGGTAGAGGTGTTTTTCGGCTGTATCAGTTTAGTTTCCTGGCAGGGAATTCCGGCAAAAAGACCATTTTTCTGGTTAGGCAATTTATCACGAATTTTAAAGAACAGAGATTGCCGGTGCATTTCTCTGGAAATATACTGAAGGTTTATGAAGAAAAACTGGGTTTTAAATTCCAACAAATCAAGGTTTGATTTGTGGTAGTGGCCGGCTGTATCTTCTGGCAAAGAAAGGAGAAACGGCGGTTCAGTGTGTTTCCGCCCGCTGTTTTTTCCGAGTCAATAAATTGGAACCAGTGGTGGTTGTTTTGGGTAGAACAACAGTGACGGTGGTGCCGACTTATCAAAAAATTAATTTTTTTTGTATTCTTCTATCAACTAGAAAACGAAATTAGAAAACAAGGAAAACTTTAGTTAAAGAAGGAGAACAATGGTTCAGAGTTTTTTGTCAGGGAATTAAAGATCAACGCATGGAAGGCGAGATTGATTGTCAACGCAGGAGGCGAGATTGACTTTTAACGCGAGGCAACATTGAATTTGAACGCAACGCGGGATTGATCAAAGGTTGAACATGTATAATCAGGAGGATTACTTTCATTTCAGGCAAAGATAAATAAAAGTTGATCAGATTATCGCTTTAGGGAAGAAAAGTTTGCAACAATAAGGAAAAAGAAGACACAGAGGATGGTTCAGTCGAAATTGTAACAACAAAGGATGGAGGGACATCAATGACTTTCCGGTACCCATCCTTAACGAGCCGAATTATACCAATTGGCGGTAAAAATTAAAGTGCTCTTTAATGTCCATGGAATATGGGAAGCGGTTGAACCGAAAGCAGGGACTGAAGTCCATGAGAAAAAGAATAGCATGGCAATTGCATTACTACTATAAGCACTAGAACTTGAGTTCAGGCAATCCTCATCAAAGCGAAAGATGCGTTGGTTTTTCATATGGATTGATTGAGACAATGATATTCCCTCCCGACAGCTTCACTTCGAAAGATGCGTTGGTTTTTAATATGGTTTTTCATAGTGTTTAGGGTTTAAGCAATTCCTGAAAATATGGTATTTCAAATAACTAATCTTACTTCATCGGAAGAAATTTAGGAAGCATTAAAGGTTCGTCATGTTGGAGTCGATAGGGTTAAGGAGGCGCATATTGAGAGACTCGAGTCAGAGTTTGAATCCCTAAAAATGAATATTGGTGATTCACTCGATGTCTATGCAGGAAAGATCAGTCAAATTGAAACACATGCAAGCAGTCTTGGGCATGCGATGAATGAGAAAATATTGGTACAAAAACTTTTAGGATCTGTACCATAAAAGTTTGTTCAAATTGTTGCATCAATTGAACAGTTTGTTGATCTTAATACTATGCCATTTCAAGAAGTGGTTGAGAGATTAAAGGCTTTTGAGGAACGTACAAAGAAGATGATTGAGGTGGAAGATGTGTCTAGTTAGTTACTATTGAGCGGGGAAAATGGAAAATGGAAGGGTAAACACCAAAAGCGTGAGAATTGCGGTTGTAGAAACTCTACTCAGGAGGGGTTTGGACATGTATGAGGGAAAGGTCAGATGCCAGGGAAAAGTTGAGGAGATAGTAGGGTGCAACAGGACAAGAGCCACACAAGGTGTTACAAATGCAATGAACTTGGGAATTACAGAAGTGAATGTCTAAATTTGGAAAAAAGAGAGGAGGCAAATTTCATTCAGGATGAAGACGAGGAACCAACATTGCTGTATGCGGATCTTGAAGAAGATGATCATAATTAAGGGGGTGAATGTAGTGTTAACCATGCCGAAGTATACAGGTGTCGTATTGCAAATAGTCGAAACTATGCTTAGTTAAGTTTTAATAGATGTTGTAAAGTGTGGGGTTTATATGTTTTAAGTTGGAAGGTTATAACTTCCATGTAACTTCTATGTATAAATGTCAAGTTAGGATTGGTTCATGTGATCTATAAATAAGATAACAATCAGGATGTTTTATTTATTCAACACAATTTCAAGTTTGAATCAGAGTGTCTTGTTATCATATCAATTCCTTATCAAAGATCATCAAGTCTGGGCCAACATTGGTAACATTGGTACCAGAGCGTCGTCAGGGTATTGTGATAGATTAATCAGATTTTAACATTTGAAGATCAACGGTGTGTTTTGGCAAGAGAAAACACAACAGCAGTTTTTGGCGACAACAGTAGTTTCAGACGACAAATCCTGCAGTCCGGTTTTTTGATGAGTTTTTTCGGGCAAGAATTGAACATCGGTAGTTATTGACAGTGTTCTCCGTCAATATATTTAAGTTTCCAGCAAGGAAAAAAGCCGTAGAGGCGTTTTTCGGCGGTATCAGATTCCTGGCGGGGAATTCCAGCAAAAAAACGTTTTTCCGGTTGGGCAATTTATCGCGAATTTTAAAGAACAGAGATTGCCGGTGCATTTCTCTGGCAATATACTGAAGGTTTATGAAGAAAAATTGGGTTTTAAATTCTGACAAATCAAGGTTTGATTTGTGGTAGTGGCTGGCTGTATCTTCTAACAAAGAAAGGAGAAACGGCGGTTCAGTGTGTTTCCGCCCGCTGATTTTTCCGAGTCAATAAATTGGAACCAATGGTTGTTTCGGGTAGAACGGTGACGGTGGTGACCGGCATATCAAAAAATTAGTTTGTTTTTTTGTATTTTTCTATCAACTAGAAAACGAAATTAGAAAACAAGCAAAACTTTAGTTAAAAAAGGAGAACAATGGTTCAGAGTTTTTTGTCAGGGAATTAAAGATCAACGCATGGAAGGCGAGATTGATTGTCAACGCAGAGGCGAGATTGACTTTTAACGCGAGGCGACATTGAATTTGAACGCAACGCGGGACTGATCAAAGGTTGAACATGTATAATCAGGAGGATTACTTTCATTTCAGGCCGAGATAAATAAAAGTTGATCAGATTATCACTTTAGGGAAGAAAAGTTTGCAACAATAAGGAAAAAGAAGACACGGAGGATGGTTCAGTCGAAATTGTAACAGCAAAGGATGGAGGGACATCAATGACTTTCCGGTACCCATCCTTGACAAGACAAATTATACCAATTGGCGGTAAAAATTAAAGTGCTTCTTAATGTCCATGGAATATGGGAAGCGGTTGAACCGAAAGCAGGGACTGAAGTTGATGAGAAAAAGAATAGCATGGCAATTGCATTACTACTATAAGCATTGGAACTTGGGTTCAGACTATCCTCATCAAAGCGAAAGATGCGTCGGTTTTTCATATGGATTGACTGAGATAATGAAATTCCCTCCACACAGCTTCACTTCGAAAGATGCGTTGCTTTTTCATAGTGTTTAGGGTTTAAGCAATTCCTGAAAATATGGTAATGCAAATTGCTAATCTTACTTCAGGGGAAGAAATTTTGGAAGTATTAAAGGTTTGACATGTTGGAGTCGAGAGGGTTAAGGAGACGTGTATTGAGACCCTCGAGTCAGAGTTTGAATCCCTGATGATGAATATTGGTGATTCACTCGATGTCTATGTAGGAAAGATCAGTCAGATTTCAACACAAGCAAGCAGTCTTGGGCATACGATGAATGAGAAAAGATTGGTTCAAAAACTTTTGGATTCTGTAGCATAAAAGTTTGTTCAAATTGTTGCATCAATTGAACAGTTTGTTGATCTTAATACTATGCCATTTCAAGAAGTGTTTGAGAGATTAAAAGCTTTCGAGGAACATACAAAGAAGAAGACTGAGAAGGAAGATGTGTCTAGTAAGTTACAATTGAGTGGGGAAAATGGAAAAAGAAAGGGTAAACACCAGTAGTGTGAGCATTGCGGTTGTATCATTTAGTGGTATTTAAAGCACGTTAGATTTATAAATATACCTATTTGTGGTATTTAAAGAAAATGTATTTTTCTCAATGTTCTGGTGTGCAATAGATAAATATACTATTGGTAGTGGCACTTGGTGGACGGTCTATCCGCCCTTAAGTGGTATTACCAGCCATTCTGGAGGAGCAGTTGATTCAGCAATTTCTAGTCCTCATCTATCTGGTATTTCATCCATTTTAGGTTCTATCAATTTTATAACAACTATCTCCAACATGCGTGTACCTGGAATGACTATGCAAAGATCACCCCTATTTGTGTGGTCCGTTCTAGTGACAGCATTCCCACTATTATTATCACTTCCGGTACTGGCAGGGGCAATTACCATGTTATTAACCGATCGAAACTTTAATACAACCTTTTCTGATCCCGCTGGAGGGGGAGACCCCATATTATACCAGCATCTCTTTCGGTTCTTCGGTCATCCAGAGGTGTATATTCCCATTCTGCCCGGATCCGGTATCATAAGTCATATCGTCCTTTATATTGGAATGGTTGAAGAGTCAAATGGTTTGGCAATTCCTGAGGAGGGGATGAGTCGAGAGAATTTTGAATTAGAGCTCTAGATTTTTGTTCATCCCTCGCCGCAATAGTATCTCGGGGTTTGCAACGATAACTTGGTATATCTACTATACGACCGTTGACTAAAATATGTCTATGGTTAACTAATTGGCGAGCTCCCAGAATAGTCGGAGCCATACCCAACAGAAAAAGGATGTTATCCAGGCGCATTTCAAGTAATTGTAGTAAAACCTGACCTGTTGACCCCTTTGCCTTTCCGGCGATACGAACGTATTTAAGTAATTGTCGTTCTGTAAGACCATAATGAAAACGCAATTTTTGTTTTTCTTCTAGGCGAATACGATATTGAGATTTTTTCCCGGAACGCGATTGGTTTCTAAGATCACTTCCAGCTCTGGGCCTTTTATTAGTTAGCCCCGGTAAAGCCCCCAGGCGACGTATTTTTTTTTAAATGAGGACCTCGGTAACGCGACATAAAGACTCCTTCTTCTTATTTCTATTTAATTATTAATTCTTATTGATGAAATTTCATTTTACAGAAAAAAACTAAACTAAAAATGAACTAAATTCTAAATAAAGATAAAGCCAAATTTACAGAAGTATTAAGAATAATGAGATGAGTTAGATAAATATAAAGATCTTTCTATTCTATATATAGCAAAAGAAAAGGACTCTTTTCGTGAGATAGTTGGATATTCCTATAACATAATAACATAAGAAATCAATGGCTTTTGCGAAAAGAGGAAGACACTTTATTTTATTTATTTTTTCAATATTCTTTGATTGCAAAGATGCATTATCAATCATGTAAAACATCGAATAAAACAAATAGCGAAAAGCCGACTATCGGAATCGAACCGATGACCATCGCATTACAAATGCGATGCTCTAACCTCTGAGCTAAGCAGGCTCACATAACATAAATTCAACATGCATAGGAATTCAACAAACTCTTAGAATCTTTGCTATTAACTATTTGAATTCTTGGCTCTTCCATCCATATAATTAGAATATATTAAAGAATATAATATAGAATAAAAAATAACTATTAAATATTATATTATTGTAAATATTATAGAACATAACGATTAATTTAGCGATATAGAATTTTTTTTATCACGATTAAAGATTCTAAAAAAAAAATCGATCGTTCAAGTATTCGAAATTTCAGGGTAAAATCAGTGAAAGAGAGACAGATATATAGGGTATGTATCCACCTATATTGAGTACATGAGATTTTCACCTCATATGGCTCCTCGTTCAATTCTTTCGAAGTTATTAGATCCTTTTCCGCGTTCGAGAATCCCTCCCTTCTTCCACTCCGTCCCAAAGAGTAACTAGGACCAATTTAGTCACGTTTTCATGTTCCAATTGAACACTTTCCGTTTTTGAGTATTCTCAAAGGAGAAGATTATTCTCTTTACCAAACATATGCGGATCCAATCATGATCTTATAATAAGAACAAGAGATCTTTCTCTATCAATCCCCTTGCCCCTCATTCTTCGAGAATCAGAAAGATCGTTTTCAAGTTTGAATTTTTTCATTTGGAATCTGAGTTCTTCTACTTCATTTTTATTTACTTATTTCATTGATTTTGATTTATTTAATATGAATATTTTTCCCTCTCTTTTTTTATATTATTCCTTAAGCCCTATGATGGGAAACTACCACGTTAGGTTTGGAGAGAGATAGGACCGGTTATATAAAAGGGGGAGCAGATGCAAGCTTTTTCTTTCAATAGCCGGCCAAATGACTACAGGATCATCGGTCTACTCTACCTCAATTCACCATTTCGAACCTTATACAGAAGGTTTTTCCGTACCAGCTCCTTCTACCTATACCGCAGTTGAAGCACCTAAAGGAGAATTTGGTGTCTTTCTGGTCAGTAATGGCTAGACCGGGTCATTTCTCAAGAACAATAGCTAAAGGCCCTGAAACCACCACTTGGATCTGTAACCTACATGCTGATGCTCACGATTTCGATAGCCATACCAGTGATTTGGAGGAGATCTCTCGAAAAGTCTTTAGTGCGCATTTCGATCAACTCTCCATCATCTTCCTTTGGCTGAGCGGCATGTATTTCCACGGTGCTCGTTTTTCCAATTATGAAGCATGGCTAAGCGATCCGACTCACATTGGGCCTAGTGCCCAGGTGGTTTGGCCAATAGTCTTGAATGGTGATGTGGGCGGGGGATTCCGAGGAATACAAATAACCTCTGGTTTTTTTTCAGATTTGGCGAGCATTTGGAATAATTAGCGAATTACAACTCTATTGTACCGCAATTGGTGCATTGATCTTTGCAGCGTTAATGCTTTTTGCTGGTTGGTTTCATTATCATAAAGCTGCTCCAAAACTGGCTTGGTTTCAAGATGTAGAATCTATGTTGAATCACCATTAATCAACTGCTTTGACCTGCTCACTTAGAGTGAAGATCAATAATGGGCGGAAAGGAGTTCACACAAGACCATAGAGCGAGAGAGAGAGCCTTCGCTTACCTGTTTAACCGTGCCCTCCTATCACACCTAGCTCCCTTTTCCTTCAGTCACAGCCAGTCTCAGTTCTGCTTCCAACTACCGATGGGGGAGAGCTTGGACGTATAGCAAGATTGAATAAGAGATATGGCATACGGGAATAGTATATGAAATCACAAAGGCGACTGGAGATGAGCGTGGTTAATACTTCATAAAGCACCTTAGCAATTACTAGTAATGCCCCTATCGACCTCAGTCTTGTTTTTTGCTAGCTTTAGTCTAGAACTATACTATCTCATTAAACGTCGAATATCCCTATGATGCTAGCCAGTGAAAAAGGAAAGAGTCCACTTCTTTGCTGGCTTGACTCTAGAACTAGTAGAGGAAGGAAGCGATGATCGGTCTATCCCATTAAGCGTAATCCCCCTAGCCAATGAAAGGACTACTCTTTCTGTGAGCGACGACACCATATCAGAGCTAAGTGAGAGACGCTAAATG